>NW_017671731.1:60242-132169 GCF_001879085.1 Nicotiana attenuata | reverse complement strand
TTCCGATCTTCTGTTCTCCAGGCGGGCTCCTGATTGCTAAAACTTGAAATAAATGCCTCTGTTCTCCAGGCGGGCTCCTGATTGCTAAAACTTGAAATAAATGCCTCAAAAATGCCTCTGTTCTCCAGGCGGGCTCCTGATTGCTAAAACTTGAAATAAATGCTTTCTCGCGGGCTCCTGATTGCTAAATCTTGAAATAAGTGCCTCTGTTCTCCAGGCGGGCTCCTGATTGCTAAAACTTGAAATAATGGTCTCCGCGGCAATAACCCTCCGGGCGGGCTCCTGATTGCTAAATCTTAAAATAAATGCCTCTGTTCTCCAGGCGGGCTCCTGATTGCTAAAACTTGAAATAAATGGCTCTGTTCTCCAGACAGGCTCCTGATTTCTAAATCTTGAAATAGATGCCTCTGTTCTCCAGGCGGGCTCCTGATTGCTAAAACTTGAAATAAATGCCTCTGTTCTCCAGGCGGGCTCCTAATTGCTAAATCTTGAAATAAATGTCGATGTTCTCCAGGCGGGCTCCTGATTGCTAAAACTTGAAATAAATGCCTCTATTTCAATCAAAGAAAAATCTTGTCAGTTTAAAAATGGTGGTTAGTTGTTGGCATTCTTGCTGAAGACATCTCCGCTGCTGTGTTTTGCCTTGCCTTGCTTCTTGAACTGGCCCCGAACCATTTGCCTTTCTGACTGACTTTCGACCCCCACGACCTTCCATGACTTGAGTGTTTCATACCCAGACTGTTGCTTCTGCCTCTCTGACCCCTTTTATCTGAAACTTTGCATCCCCCATAAAACTACCCAATCAAACCACCGATGAAACTTGCGGTGACTCTTTGTATCTTACTTTGCATCATGCCATCTTTGGTACGTCTGGCCCCACTATGCTTTTGCAATTGGGAGACTGGTAGTGAGCCTCGACATCCTTTCTTCTTTGTTTTGAACGCGACTGACATTGCAACATCTTGAAGAACAAACCTCAAAAGTAATGAAATGCAATGACCTTGAGAGTTAAGGATAAAAGAATCCATAACCGGACGATTTACAAAAAGGAAAGAAAAGGAAAAGGGACTTATCTGAGTGGAACAACTGGTACCATTGATCGTGACATGCATTTCGGACTAATCGGCACAATCCGCCCAACCAATCAACTTTCACCTGCCACGCTTTATTTTCCATAATCCTGATTTCATCAACCAAACCCTAACCTTGTTCATCCTGCAGTGTCTTGAACGGTTTTCACCCACAGACCTATCTCATTTGATTTCTCTCAACTCACTTTCGCCTTATGGTGCCCGTGAGGGTTTTCACCAATAAGACTCTCTTATTTTTCATTTCTCTCAGCTCGCGTCACCTTACGGTGCCCGTGAGGGTTTTCACCAATAAGACTCTCTCATTTTGGATTTTTCCAGCTTGAACCAGAGTGTTGCCCCTGACATGAATTACCTTTACCCGTTTGACTTGGCATTTATTTAAGACTGATCGGAAGGTCTTTCTTTGGACAGTAATGTGGGCTTTTGGATAGGGTTAGAAAGAAAGGGTATCAAGGGCTCAAAACAATTCAAATGGGTTAAAAATTACAACTTTCGGAATCAGATTTCTTACAACAACCACAACTTCGGCCCCAGTTTCTTTCTTGGGGACTTTTGGATTTTTATTTTGGTGTGACTGAACCTCAGAGAGAGGCTGCCTACGTATCCTTTCAAAATCAAGTCAAACGTAGTTCAGGTCATAAAATTACTTTGTTGCTGTGATTTTTCCTTTTTTTTCTTCCACTTTCTCTTCTTTTCTTTTCTTTCTTCCTTTCTCTTTTTTGTTGTTTGTTTTTTTCTTTTTCTTTTTTTTCCTTTTCTTTTTCTTTTTCTTCTCTTTTCTCTTCCTTTTTTCTTTCTTTTCTTCTTCCTTTTTCCTTCTCTCTCTTTCCATTCTTTTCTTTTCTCTTTTTCCTTGACTTATCTTTCACGCTTGTGTTTCTGATCTTTGCTACTGATTCCGAAAGAGGGGTATGAAAGAAAATGAATGAGGCTCAAATGGGATAACAAAGGATAAAGTGTTTGGATAGCAGAACAAAATGCCTTCCTCATTCCAATCTTCAAAACATGCCAAGTACAAACAAATACAATTAAAACAAAGAAGATCATACATAATATCTCTTGACCGCATTGAAATTGATGGACATTTCAACACATTTGCCTTCTATGTCTGCCAAATATGAAGCACCATTGGACAACACTCTCGTCAAGATGAATGGCCCCTGCCAATTTGGGGCGAACTTACCTTTGGCCTCGGCCTGATGTGGAAGGATACGTCTCAACACTTGCTGACCTACTTCAAACTTCCGTGGACGCACCTTCTTATTATATGCTCTTGCCATTCTCTGTTGATACAATTGGCCATAACACACTACTGCCATTCTTTTCTCATTGATCAAACTCAATTGCTCAGGCAGGTTCTGACCCACTCATCATCATCAATTTCGGCTTCAGCGACAATCCGAAGGGATGGGATTTCAACTTTTCAGAATTAGCTTGGCTTTTGGAACTGGGCCGAAGATTCCTCATGCATGTCATGTCATTGAAACCAGCCTAAAAGAACTGTGTAAGGAAGAAAAGAAAAATAAAAATAAAACTATCAGGAATGATGAAAAAGGGAAATTGCATTTCATTGAAATGAAAAGATAGCAAGGTTTAACACATCCAAACGGATGGAACATAGAATTTGAATCACAACCCTGGAATAATCCAGACAACTAAAAGGAAATCAAAACCCACTACCAAAATTCCCTCCGAGTAGGAAGAGGAGTAGCTTCCCAATTGTTGATCTTCACATTCGGCTTGACAAAATGCACCTCTTCGTCACCAGAGCCTCCCCTAATTTCCACCGTGTTTACTTCATCAAATAAACTTTGGAACCTCTCAAATAAAATCCTCATCAAAGACAACCACCGGCTTTTGAACTGCTGACACCGGATGCTTCACTACCCCTGGCTTGACAATGACGGGATCTGTGTGGGCTTCTTAGGCTCCCCTCCCTTATGCACTATCTCGATCGTATTTGTCTCATGATGGGCCGTCAATGGATTCTGGTTGATATCGGGCGCCTTTTTTGCCCATGCTTGATACATCTTGGCCATCTGTTGTTTCAATTTATACATCTCTTCTTTCATCACATTAACATCCACCTCTTCCACCTTTCTCGAAGGATCGATAACACTCGCGTCAAGTTCCTAGTTGGCCATGATCAACTTGTTTTTTTTTTGACCGGGTGTTGTAGGAGTGAGTTGCCAAAATGCCAATCAACTAACCACCTGTCTGGACTCATCATCAACAACAACTTTGTTAGAGGTTAGAGCATTAATAGATAGGCAACCACAGATTTTGGGAATGAATGCACCTAAGCAGTTAACCATTTCTACTATTCCTTTGCTTGGTTGCATGCGTCATCCCGTCTTTCTTTTTTCTTTATTTGCGATGCCTTTTCTCTCATTCTTCCCCCTTGTTTTTCCATTGTTTATTTCTTGCCTTTCCCTATTTTCTTTTAATTTTCTCTCTTATGTTTCCCCTTTTTTTTCCTTTTTCCTTCTTTTCCTCTTGCCTCGGTTTTTCTTTTTCCTATTCTCTCATTTCCTCAAAATTGTTTTTCCACTCTTTTCTTTCCTATTCTCTTGCTCTCTTTTTATTTTCTCTTGTTTGCCTTTTTTGTTTTTGGTTACGGTCGAATCCTATGGAGATTGCATACGTATCATGACCCCGCATGAATCAGACCAAGCGTAGTTCTTGCAAATAAACGCAAAAATAAGGAAACAATAATAATTATTTTTTGAGATTTTCACTTTTCCTTAATAAAATTCCTATTACAAAGTTACTAAACTATTTGTTTTTCTTAAAAAGGAAAATTACAAAACAGACTCAAAATAGCGAAATATAGACTCGACAACTAGGAATACATCAAAGCTTCAAATCCTGGGGCCCGCGGGGCATCATTCGGCATCGCCGCGGGCCTGCGTGCAAGACCCCTTTGTAACTGCTCCAAATCATTCATAATCTGACGAACAGATATCATTACTGTAGCAGAGAAAGTGGTACGACCCATTCTTTCACCGGCTTGACATTTCATGACAATATAATCTGCAATGCCTCTAATTCTTTCCCTGGTCTAGCCTTTTTCTTAGGGGAGTCGGCTTATTTGCTGGTTGCGAGCCTCTAACACCTGGGAGTCGTGGAAATGATGGTCTTGCAATAGCTTTATTTCTTTCTCCATCTCGGCCATTAGCCTATAGCACTGTTCCCTTTCAGCCTGAAATTCTTTGTCCTGCCGGGCAGCCTTATCTTCAAGGGTGTTCATCTTTCTTTTCGGATTAGCAATGGTTCCCTCATAATTTCTTTTCATTTGTTGCATAAATTGGGCTCTTTCCTCTGTCTTCTTTGCTCATTGTGCCCGGAGTTTTGCCATATTCCCCTCAGATTTCTCCAACTCATCTTGGCCCTCTAAGACTTGCTTTTTCAGCCCATTTATCAATCTCTCATCGGATCGACTTCTTTCTTGATTTTTAGCAGCTATTTTCATTTGTCTGATTTGCTCTTTAAGAACCCCATTCTCTTGAATCAATTTCTTTTTATCACCTTCGTCAGCCGCATCTTGCACACTCTTTTCAAATTGAAGGTCTCGGACTTGCTGCTCCAGCGCCCCTATCCTGGCCCGGTATTCTTTTTCCTTAGCTAGCCAATCCCATTGTACCTGGGCTCCGTCAGTGAATTGTTGTACATGTGGCCTTTTGGCGGGTCTCTCGAGAATCTGAAACCTTTTGCCGAACCAGGTCAAGTATTTGGGGTCTACATCGCCTTTAGCCCGATCCTGTACTATAGTCTTAGGCTCAAGGTACCTACACTCATTCCATATTTGTCGGATTTTTCCTTCTGGAAATGCAGCTTTTGGACCTAACTCAATGATTTGTCCGCTTAGGTATTCATCATTGTGAACAGTTTGGAATCTTCCTAGTTGCCTCAGAACTCGGTAAGGAGCGTAGGGTTGGATGCTTAGGATGCCCATCAAAAGAATATAAGGTACTTCTGCCGATGTGTATACAGCCTCAGTAGCGGGAAGCCACCCGAAAGCCCATTCAACTTTATCTGCCGTCAAAGATCTCAAACACGATAGCCAAGCCTCGGTGCCCTCGGGGAACTCAATACCTGTTACCCAGGTTCCAAACTCCTCGATACAACTCAGTCCGGTTAAACCATAGTTCATATACCCCGTGCGATGACAAAGGTGTTCCTGTATCCCTAACTATAACAACAGATTACAACCCTGAAAGAATTTTACACCCTCTCGGCATAAGGTCAAAGCTCGATACAATTATGCCACAATCAGGGGAACCACCGTGCTGTTAGACTTCTTTATAGCAACATCCAACATTCCCACAAGGCCAATATGTGACCGTTTTTTCGTGGGCAGATCACGACCCCCAAAAAAGCTACCATGAAAGTCAATCCCCGCCGGGCCTCCCATTTATCTTTGTTCCCGGCGTGTCAAACCGGTGTTAGGCTCCTCGAAACCTCGCGGGTTGCCATATCGGTGGTATAGGAAATGAAGTGTGCAACACCCTTCTGCTAGATGCTTATCTTGAATGTCCCGACTAATGCTCAACAGGTCCAAGAATCTGTGGAGGGTGACTGGTCTTGGTGCCAATGGGTATCTGCTCCTAAGGTTCCTGTTGAGACCCGCATATCCCGCAATCTCCTCTAGTGTGGGTGTAAGCTCGAAGTCCGAGAATCGGAATACGTTACGAGTTGGGTCCCAAAAAGGTACCAATGCTTCAATAATATCCGTTCTTGGCTTAATGTTCAATAGTCCGACGAGGCCACCCAGAATCTTTACCACTGTTTCCCTGATACCTTTTCCTAAGTCGTTCTACCACATGTGAAGCTTCAAAGGAATCTCACTCAGGACTGAGAAGGTTTCGATGCCAACTGCAGTCATCCTGCACCTTTATTTAAAGGAATTTAAGGAAAAGTGTGACTATTTTAAGAAAACTGGCTATTTAATGACTCATTTTGACTTAAAAGAAAAAGTGGCTATTTTCGAAAAAAATTTATTTAAGAAATAAAGACTCGGTTTTGCAAATACGGCCTTTCACCACTTCCGGGAGGGAGATTTTAAGGTTGTGCCCGCAAACCATTTAAAAATGACTCAGGGTGGCTGTTCTTGCAAAAACAGCCTTCCGGCGCCCTTTTTTGGGAGATTCAGCTTATTTTAAACAAGAATGGCGTCACCCGACTTATTTTGACAAAAAATTAAAATTTTGGCATTTTTAGCTATTTTTGCAAAAGGAAGGTTGGATCCGATGAGGGTTGCCTACGTATCTCACATCCGGTGAGAATCAAACCAGCGTAGTTCGGGCAGATTTGTCAAAACCTAATATTTTTGAAAATCTTTTTCTCTCTTTTTCAAATATTTCCTCTTTTTTTATTTTTTGAAAATCCGGCAGCATTTTGGTACTATTCGGGCATTGGTTTTTTCCAGACAAGTGGTTACCCTTACTTAGCCCTAACACTGCTGTTTTTCAATTTTCTCTCATTATCTACAAGACGATCAACATGCAAATCCAAAGCAAATGAATGCACAAATAGCACGTAAGATGCATCAGGATGGTCTTTTCGTTTCAGGTCACCTGTCCTAGACAGACCCAACCCCTATGTTGAGTCCCCTAAGTCAAATGCACATGATGCAAACAAACGTTCTTACTAGGGATCCGACATGAGGTTTTGTTCTTCTAGGTTTAAACCCTAGGTTTATTGGTCTAGACCTGGCTTACGCGAGCGGATAACTCGGGCCGAGGGGGAGGCAGTGTACCGGGGATACAGAAGCTCCGCCGGCTTAGCAACTTATCCAAACCTCGTTCTAAATGGGAAAAGACTCTAAACAGAAGAGAAGCTACACGAAGTGCACCCTTCTCCATGATGTAGAAGACTCAGAGAGAGGAAGGGATTCATAACAGTTTATATACAATTCAACAAATATCAAAGTGGTAAAACATTTAGCACATATAGCATGTAGGAAAATTAGATAACGCCAAATATAACGATTTATCTAAGCTCGAATTCTGAACCCTGAACCAACAGTTCTGGGTTCTTTTCCCCAGCAGAGTCGCCAGAGCTGTCACACCTCCTTTTTTCTTACTATACCCCGTAAAGGGTATAATAAAGGGAGTTTTTCCAATTAAAGGACAATCGAAACGAGATTCGTCCATTAAGTGATTCAGAGTCGCCACTTGGGAGATTTATGGTATCCCAAGTCACCGGTTTGAATCCCGAATCGAGGAAAGGGTTTGACTTTGTTTAACAGTCGCGAACCAGAAATCCGGGTAAGGAATTCTATTAACCCGGGAGAAGGGGTTAGGCACTCCCGAGTTTCGTGGTTCTAGCACAGTCGCTCAACTGCTATATTTGGCTAAAATCTAATTTTAATACATGTTATCCTATTGTGCAATTATTAAAATTAATTACCGCTTTTAATTAAATTTTTAAGAAATTGAACGTCGTTTAAAATATGTTTTTGGATCACGTCACATGAAATGCACCCGGATCCTCGACACATTTTATTCAACATTTTGGGATTTGGATTTGGGTCGCATGAAATGCACACCCGAAATTTGGAAGGTAACATTATTAAAGAATGTGCCTAAAGCAACTAACGTGTTACTAACTATGCGGGGGGCCATAAAAATTTGCTAAATGGCACGTCCCGAATTCTAAGTATTTTAATAAAGTAATTAAAGAGGGCCCCGCGATTTGTGATTTTATTTGGCGCGGCGCACCTCAATTTGTTTTAAAAGGACATCCTAAAGACGAAATAATATTATCTATAAGAATTGTCTCTAAAACAAAATCTTAATTTGTTAACACTACGAATTAACTAATATTATGATATTCAAGGAAATTCGGGCCCCAAGCTCAAGTCCAAACTCGAAAAAGGCGATCTCCAGTACTAAAGAAACCCTTAGCTCGAGTCCGCTACTTAATTTGAAAGGCCCAAAGTCTACCATTTAATTATTAACGGATCAATTATTAGTTCGAACCTGGGCCCTAAATGGATCCAGTCCACATGAGAGGCACGTGAGAGCCAAGGGCTTTAAAAAGCTAAAAAAAAAAAATAGGCCTGCCTTAACACGCTGAGCCAGAATTGAAATTGGGCTCAAGGCAGGCCCAAATTGAGCGAAGCCTTCCCAAGTGTGAGAGGGGAAGACTTTGGCGACTGAAATTAAGCAACACTAGAGGAAAGTTCTCTAACTAGAAATGTATGAACAAGCTGAACTAGAAAAATCTGAAGATTTCCCAAACTCGAATTAAAACATTCATGCCAACATTTCAGCTCTTAAACCTAAACTAACGCAAACACGAAGCAACCCTGATATAGGAAAATCAGTGTTTACATTTACCCAATCCATTTAGCCACAAATCGATTTAAACATGATACAGGAAAGCGAGATTGAACTAAACTTTTTACTTCTAATCCTCAACGGATTAACGAGAACTGATTATCTACAATTCCATTTCCATTTTAGCATGCATCAATCGAACCTCCTTACAAAAATACAATGTAAACCAAACACATAAGCTGCTCGGCTCAAAGCACAAGCCCAGATGGCTGATAAGCCAAGCCCTTTACATACCAACTTGCTTAAGCTCAACTAGACAAATATTCACTTGTTAGCCATGTTTGTTATATGAACACATACATTTTAAATCAAACTGTACTTAAACAAAAATTCCTAAGCATGCTCTTTAACGTTGAAACTAAATCTTCTACTCGATCCCAAACACAACCTTATAATATGCATGTAAAAGCTTAGGCTACACCTATTATTACAGATCTACTACATAACTTGAAACAATAAAAGGATAGAGAAAAAAACTAAATCAAATAAGCTTGCATTCCATTGAATTTCACTCAGATTACATATCCAATATTCTGCAAATGTCCAAAGGCTATAGAGATACCTGGAGAACAAAACGATAGAAGAAATGAGGACAACAGCAGTGAGGAGCAGCAGCAGTCAATAGCAAGACAATCAATAGAGCAGCAACTTAGATCAATGAACCCAGATTCAATGTTGAAATCAAGCTCCAAATATCAAACTTAACTTCGAACCAGAACCAGAATCCAAGCTAGACTATCTTGAAACCCCAAATAACTCGTAAATAAACCCAGAAATTAACAAAAATTGAACTAGGATGCAGAACCAATGAAACAGTAAAATTGATGTTTTTTTTTTTGTATTTTTGCTATCTAACTATGGTGTGCTATCAATTCTCCAAATCTGATTTTTTTTTCTCAAAAAAAAATGTCCAGCCCCCTCTAAAGAGTGACGCAGGGGTCCATATATAGGCAGCCCCATCCCAAATAAGCATTTCCCATTTTGCCCTTCTCCCACCCAATTACTTTTACTCTTTTAACCCCCTAGAGGAATCTGAAAAACCTATCCCCAACAAACTCACATTCTTCCATCTTATAGAAGCTCCCATCCTAATAGAATTGATTCTTTCTTAATAAGAAATCCCTGAATTACCCTTTTTCCAATTAAATATTACTGTCCTTGACCTTGTCCTTAGGACCCTTATGGTTTTTGGAATTACAATTGACTCCCTACGAATCCCTAAAGACTGACAAACACAACCAACAAAACAGGAGAACACCTATTAGGATCAAAAATAGAATTCTTCAATGAAACACCACAAGTTGATGACAATTAAAACAACATTATACACACAGTCTTCCCAGTATTACTTACACTAGCATGCAAACGGAAGCCTAATTAGATACTTAGACTTAAATCATAATTGAAATAGTTCTAGACCTAAACTAATTGACTTGAGACAAACATACGAAGACTGAAATCCATGTGATTGACTTAATCAGGACAAACATGATGTTAATTCGAAACTCAGAAAAGAAAAGAAAAGGAAGATGAGGAGAAAAGTGAATCAATTTAAACATGAGTAAACAAGAAAATCTTACCTAATTACCACGACCTGAGACAGACTCCAACCAAACTCGAAACGGAAAACCCCCAAAACTCCACTCAGGCTTTGGCTTCAGGAACCCTAGATTTGAATTTCGACCAGTCTTGGAGGCCTTTGAGAGGGTTTGATGTTGAATGTTGGATGGGGGGACAAGGTGATCACAGGGTATGATTTTGGGATGATTTGGTGGTGGCTCCGCCACCAGAGAATTTGTGGCGGCGCTAGGGTTCATAGTTTTAAATTTTACATTCGAGGATCTTCAGGCTTGTTTGATGGAAGATAGTGATGCATTCAGGGGGAGGGGAGGGGGTCGAGATGAGTTAGTGGTATGAATTTGGTAGCGATTGGGGTGGTTTGTGTCATCGCCGCCGGCGGGCTTGACGGAGTGTATCAGGGCGGCGGCTCTAGGGTTTGTGAGGGATGAGGTCGATGAGAGACGAAGGGGGTGGGGGGTGCCCTTCAGACACTCTTATATCAGGAGGACCCTACTTCGTAGCCGTTAGATCTGAAAATCTCGACGGCCAAGATTTGCTTACCTGAGACGGTGTTGTTTCGGTTTATGGGGAGACTGGACCGGGTTTTGTGAACGGTTCGGGCTGTGACAAATGGATTTGAGGGACAAAATCGTTGGGCCTAGTGTAACGACCCGGCCGGTCGTTTTTGGAATTTACGTACTGATCCCCCATTAACTACTTCCCCTAAGTTCATTTCTGCTATTTTGGTATGTCGTGACATTCGGTGTTAAGTTTTTGGAGAGTTTTGGGACACTTAGTCCCTAAATAAGAGCTTAAGTGTTGAAAAATGGTCCGTAGTCGGAACAGTGTGAAGACAACCTCGGAATGGAAATCTGATGGTTCCGTTAGCTTTGTTAGGTGATTTCGGGGTTGGGAGCATGTTCGGAATGTATTTTGGAAGTCCGTATCTTATTTAGGCTTGAAATGCCGAAGTTTGAATTTTTGAAGTTTCCGGTCCAATAGTGAGTTTTTGATCCGAGGGTCGGATTGGAATTCCGGAAGTTACAGCAGTTTCGTCATGTCATTTGGGATGTGTGTGCAAAATTTCAGGTCATTCAGACGAGGTTCGGGTAGGTTTTTGATCGAAAGCGTGTTTTGTTGGAAATTGAAGTTCCTAGGCTTGAATCCTTGATTTAATCGGGTTTCCGGTGTTGTTTTAGGTGTTTTTAAGATTGGTACAAGTTTGAATAAGGTATTAGGCGATTTTGAGTGGGTTTTGAAGTGAAGATCACTGGGTAATGATTCTTTGGTCCCTTCTTGTTATATTTCATCATTATATATTTAAATACATAATCGGAATTCGAATTTGGGATAAAAAATTGGATAATTTGGGGTAAAACTTCATTACCTAAACTATTGAGTTTTGAGTGGGCATTTGACCTCCGATTTGGGAGATTTTTATATGGTTAGACTCGTCAGGGTATGAGGGTTCTAAAAATGTGAAAATTATTCGATTCCGAGGCGTTGGCCTGAAGGGCATTTTGTCATTTCACCAAATTTCACGCCGTAGCTTTGAATTTAATAGCAAAACCAGGTGTTTGTGATGTTATTTACAATGTGTAATTGAATTGAATAGATTTGGGCCATTTGGAGTCGGATACTCGTGGCAACAGCGTGGTTTCTAATTGATATTGAGCCGGTTCGAGGTAAGTGGCTTGTCTAACTTTGTGTGGGGGACCTTTTTCCCTTAGGATATGATCTTGAATATTTGAATGCCTCGTACGTGAGGTGACGAGCGCGTACTTGAGCTAATTGTTGTAAATCCGTTTCTACTTGAAGCATTTAAATTGAGATTTCTTGTTTACTTGTTCATTTTAAACTTTAAGTTTGTACTTGTACTAGCTTAGAGACTTATTTTTAGTTGGCTTACTTGCTTATTTGTTTTAACTGTGCTATTTGTACTCTGTGAAGCATGTTAGGCTATAATTTACTACTTCTTTTCCTGATTTTTAGCATTGTTCCGAGATTTATGAATCGTTGTTGTTGTGTGTTTAATTTGAGACTACGGGACGGCTTCCCGGGAGATCCCCCCCTGTACTTGAGATATTCTGGACTGAGGGTGCGGGATACCAAGCGATCCCTAGCACATGTGTTTCTATATGTATATATTGGGATACCAAGAGATCCCCGACTTACTTATTGAGGATACCAAGAGATCCTCGGGATACCGAGAGATCCCCAGTGTTGATGATGAGGATACCAAGAGATCCTCGGGATACTGAGAGATCCCCAGTGTTGATGATGAGGATACCAAGAGATCCTCGGGATACCAAGAGATCCCCCGGCTACCATTCCTTGTTGAGAGCAGTTTTCCGTGTATTGCTACCTTTGTTTTCTATTATTGTTCTTCATTATTTACTTGGTTTAGATTCTCGATGTAGACTTTATTTAAACTGTTTCTGTTATCTCATTATTTATTATGTTATCTTAGTAGGGCCCTGACCTTCCTCGTCACTACCCGACCGAGGTTAGGCTTGGCACTTACTGAGTACCGCTGTGGTGTACTCATGCCCTTTCTGCGCATGTTTTTCATGTGCAGATCCAGGCACCTCCTCTCAGGCGCACTATCCTTGAGGCGAGCAGATACACAGAGACTTCGAGGTATATCTGCCGCGTCCGCAGACCAGGAGTCTCTATTCTGTTCCAACTTTAGTATTTAGTTTATTCCTTTTCCTCTCAGTTGTTTAGATATTCTGGAGTTAGAGCAGCGTACTATGTTTCTGTTAGCCTGTGGTTCCCGTGAGTTTCCGGCTTTTGGGATTTAGTTGTAGACTTCCGCATTTCTTTTGAGTTGTATAGGCCGAGCGGCCTTATATGCAGTTATTATTTTAATATGTTTAGCTTTATTCAACCATTTCGCAAGTTAACTTGTTATTACCGCATTGATAGGCTTACCTAGTTATAGGAACTAGGTGCTATCACGACATGTTCATGGAGGGTGAACTGGGGTCGTGACAAGTTGGTATCAGAGCTCTAGGTTCATAGGTGTCACGGAACACAGGCCGGTTTATTAGAGTCTCGCTGATCGGTACGGAGACGTCTGTACTTATCTACGAGGGGCTATGTAACTGTTTAGGAAAAATCTTCATTTCATTTGAATTCCTCGTCGTGCGATATTTTTGGACATCAATTATAAACTTCTGACTTCTATTCTCTCACAAATGGTGAGGACACGTGCTACTCGAGATGATCAGGCACCCGCGCCCCCTACTGCAGCCGCCAGAGCACCTGCGCGAGCTGCCGCCGAGGTACCACCAGCAGATCCAGCCGGAGCCCAGGCACCTGGCACACCTACTACTGCCACTACAACTCCAGCGCTCCAGGAGACTTTGGCTCAGTTCATGAGCATGTACACCACCTTGGCTCAGGCAGGGTTGCTTCCCATTGCTGCAGCCACATCCCAGGTCGGGGGAGGAGCACAGACCCCCGCCGTCCGCACTCCTGAGCAGTGAGTGCAGGTTGATCAGGCTCCCGAGATTATTCCGGCACCGCCTGCAGCGCCAGTTCAGCCCGAGGATGGGTCAACTGCTTCAGAGGACAAGCAGCGGAGACTTGAGAGGTTCAAGAAGTATGATCCCCCAGTGTTCAGTGGATTAGCATCAGACGATGCTTTGGGATTTCTAGAGGAGTGTCATCGTATTCTTCGCACTATGGGCATAGTGGAGTCCAGCGGGTTTCTTTCACTGCTTTTCAGCTTCGGGGAGCCGCCTATGATTGGTGGCGGACTTATGAGATAGATAGTCCAGTCGAGGCTGCTACACTGACTTGGACCCAGTTCTCGGATATGTTTATAAGAGAGTTTGTCCCCCAGAGTCTCAGGGATGCATGGCGCGCAGAGTTTGGGCATTTGCGCCAGGGTGCTTTGACCGTTTCAGAGTATGCTATCCGTTATACCAGGTTGGCCAGGCATGCACCGGCTTTGGTTGCTACAGTTCGGGAGAGAGTTCGCAGGTTCATTGAGGGTCTTATTCCACCCATCAGATCTAGCATGGCTCGAGAGTTGGAGATGGACATTCCATATCAGCAGGTAGTGAGCATTGCTAGGAGGATTGAGGGTATGCTCGCCAGGGAGGGAGGAGAGAGGGAAGCTAAGAGGTCTCGAGGGTCGGGTCACTACTCTGGTGCCCGTACTCCATCAGCAGGTCGTTATGGCAGAGGTTATTCGGGTCGCCCTATACATTCAGCTCTTCCAGCAGCCGGCAGTACTCCAGCTCCACCTACACCTCAGGAGCCTTATTATGCACCTCCAGTTTCTAGCGCGCCTCCCGCGCAGGGTGCTTCCAGAGGTCAGTCCAGCAGACCTGGCCCTAGTCAGTCACAGGCACCGCGTCCTCCCAGAGCTTGTTACGAGTTTGGTGATACACGTCACTTGGTGAGGGATTGCCCCAGACTTGGGAGGAGCGCGCCCCTACAGACTTCTCAGCCACAGCGTGCTCCTCAGGGTTCTCAGGCCATGGTCACAGCTCCAGCTGCTACCCCACCTGCCCAGCCGGCTAGGGGCGGAGGTCGGGGAGATAGAGGTCGCCCTCGCGAGAGGGGCCGGGCCAGATATTATTGTATTCCTGCTCTCACTGAGGCTGTTACCTCTGACTCTGTTATTACAGGTATTATATTGGTTTGTCACAGAGAGGCATCGGTTCTATTCGATCCGGGCTCTACTTACTCTTATGTGTCTTCTTACTTTGCTCCGCATTTGGGTGTGCCTCGGGATTCTTTGAGTGCCCCCGTTTATGTTTCTACTCCTGTGGGAGATTCTCTTGTTGTGGACCGCGTTTATCGGTCATGTTTGGTTACTATTCGTGGTTTTGAGACCAGAGCAGATTTATTGTTACTCGGTATGGTGGATTTTGACATTATTCTGGGCATGGACTGGTTGTCGCCCCATTTTGCTATTCTTGATTGTCACGCCAAGACCGTGACGCTGGCTATGCCAGGTATCCCGCGTGTTGAGTGGAGTGGTACTTTAGATCACACTCCCAGTAGAGTTATCTCTTTTCTTAAAGCTCAGCGCATGGTTGAGAAGGGGTGTGCCGCGTATTTGGCTTATGTGAGAGATGTTAGTGTTGATACCCCTTCTGTTGATTCTGTTCCAGTGGTACGGGATTATCCCGATGTATTTCCAGCTGATCTTCCGGGCATGCCGCCTGACATAGACATTGATTTTGGCATTGATCTGTTGCGGGGCACTCAGCCCATTTCCATTCCTCCGTATCGTATGGCTCCTCCTGAGTTGAAGGAGTTGAAGGATCAGTTGCAGGAATTGCTTGGTAAGGGTTTTATTCGACCTAGTGTTTCACCGTGGGGTGCTCCTGTTTTGTTTGTGAAGAAAAAGGATGGTTCTATGCGCATTTGTATTGACTACCGCCAGTTGAACAAGGTTACAGTGAAGAACCGTTATCCTTTGCCTCGTATAGATGATCTGTTTGATCAGCTTCAGGGCGCACAGATGTTTTCTAAGATTGACTTGCGCTCAGGTTACCATCAGTTGAAGATTCGGGAGCCAGATATCCCGAAGACTGCCTTCAGGACTCGATATGGCCATTACGAGTTCCTTGTCATGTCATTTGGGCTGACCAATGCCCCTGCAGCTTTCATGCACTTGATGCACAGTGTGTTCAGGCCTTATCTTGACTCGTTCGGGATTGTTTTCATTGATGATATTCCGGTGTACTCCCGGAGTCGGGAAGATCATGAGCAGCACTTGAGGACCGTGCTTCAGACCTTGAGAGAGAAGAAGTTATATGCAAAGTTCTCAAAATGTGAGTTTTGGCTTAGTTCTGTGGCATTCCTAGGCCATATGATTTCTAGCAAGGGTATTCGGGTTGATCCGATGAAGGTAGAGGCCATGCAGAGTTGGCCCAGGCCGTCCTCAGCTTCAGAGATTCGCAGTTTCCTTGGCTTGGCGGGCTACTATCGTCGTTTCGTGGAGGGATTTTCATCGATTGCTGCCCCTATGACTAGATTGACCCAGAAGGGTGCCCCATTTCAGTGGACAGAGGAGTGTGAGGCGAGCTTTCAGAAGCTCAAGACAGCTTTGACTACAGCCCCTATTTTGTTGTTGCCTACCGGTTCTGGGTCTTATACTATCTATTGTGATGCCTCGAGAGTTAGCCTTGGAGCAGTGTTGATGCAGGACGGTAGGGTGATTGCCTCCGCGTCCAGACAGTTGAGGATACATGAAAAGAATTACCCTGTCCACGACCTTGAGTTAGCTGCCATTGTTCATGCCTTGAAGATCTGGCGTCATTATTTATATGGAGTGCCTTGCGAGATCTATACTGATCATCGGAGTTTGCAGCACTTGCTCAAGCAAAAGGATCTCAATATGCGTCAGAGGATGTGGTTAGAGCTGCTGAAGAATTATGACATCACTATCCTATATCACCCGGGCAAGGCCAATGGGGTGGCGGATGCCTTGAGTCGCCGGGCGGAGAGTTTGGGGAGTTTGGCATATTTACCAGCTTCAGAGAGGCCTATGGCGATGGATGTTCAGGCCTTAGCCAACCAGTTCGTGAGATTGGATCTTTCGGAGCCCAGTCGAGTTTTAGCTTGTGTGGTTTCCCGGTCTTCCTTAGTTGATCGTATCGGGGAGCGGCAGTATGATGACCCTCATTTGCTTGCCCTTCGGGACAAGGTTCGGCGTGGAGATGCCAGGGATGTGACCATTGGAGATGATGGAGTATTGAGGATGCAGGGCCGGATTTGTGTGCCCAATGTTGATGGTCTTCGAGAGATGATTCTAGCAGAGGCCCATAGTTCGCGGTATTCCATCCATCCGGGTGCTGCGAAGATGTATCAGGACCTGAGGCAGTACTACTGGTGGAGGCGGATGAAGAAGGATATAGTTGGTTATGTTTCTAGATGCCTCAACTGCCAGCAAATGAAGTATGAGCACCAGCGCCCGGGTGGGTTGTTCCAGCAGATAGAGATTCCGGAGTGGAAATGGGAGCGCATCACCATGGATTTTGTATCTGGACTTCCACGGACCTTGAAGAAGTTTGATTCCATTTGGGTTATTGTGGACCGGCTGACCAAGTCCGCTCATTTCATTCCTGTGTGTACCACTTATTCATCGGAGCGGCTGGCGGAGATTTATATCAGGGAGATCGTCCGTTTGCATGGTATTCCAGTTTCAATCGTTTTAGACAGAGGTACTCAGTTTACATCGCGGTTCTGGAGAGTCGTGCAGCAGGAGTTAGGCACTCGGGTGGAGTTGAGCACAGCATTTCACCCCCAGACGGACGGACGGTCCGAGCGCACTATTCAGATTCTTGAGGATATGCTCTGTGCGTGTGTGATTGAGTTCAGAGGGTCTTGGGATCATTTCTTGCCACTGGCGGAGTTTTCTTACAATAACATCTATCAATCCAGCGTTCAGATGGCGCCATATGAGGCTTTATATGGTAGGAGGAGCAGATCTCCAGTGAGTTGGTTTGAGCCGGGCGAAGCCAGGCTATTGGGCACAGAGATGGTTTAGGATGCATTGGAGAAGGTTAAGGTGATTCAGGATAGACTCCGTACAGCCCAGTCCAGGCAGAAGAGTTACGCGGACAGGAAGGTTCGTGATGTTTCATATATGGTTGGTGAGCGGGTTCTGCTTCGGGTCTCGCCTATGAAAGGCGTCATGCGGTTTGGGAAGAAAGGAAAGTTGATTCCGAGGTTTATTGGCCCTTTTGAGATCTTGAGGCGAGTTGGGGAGATTGCCTATGAGCTTGCCTTACCTCCCAGTTTGGCCGGAGTTCATCCGGTATTTCATGTTTCGATGCTCCGGAGATATCACGGGGATCCGTCGCATGTGATGGATTTCAGTTCAGTCCAGCCTGACAATGATCTATCCTATGTTGAGGAGCCAGTGGCTATTTTGGACAGTCAGATCAGGAAGTTGAGGTCAAAGAATATCGCTTCAGTGAAGGTTCAGTGGCGGGGTCAGCCGGCCGAGGAGGCGACTTGGGAGACCGAGCAGGATATGCGCAGCCAGTACCCTCATCTTTTCTCTACCTCAGGTATGTTCTCTATGCTCGTTCGAGGACGAACGAATGTTTAAGTGTAGGAGGATGTAATGACCCGGCCGGTCGATTTTGGAATTTACGCCCCGGTCTCGCATTAACTGCTTCCCCTAAGTTCATTTCTGCTATTTTGGTATGCCGGGACGTTCGGTGTTAAGTTTTTGGAGAGTTTTGGGACACTTGGTCCCTAAATGAGAGCATAAGTGTTGAAAAATGGTCCATAGTCGGAACAGTGTAAAGACAACCTCGGAATGGAATCCAATGGTTCCGTTAGCTTCATTAGGTGATTTCGGGGTCGGGAGCGTGTTCAAAATGTATTTTGGAAGTCCGTAGCTTATTTAGGCTTGAAATGCCGAAGTTTGAATTTTTGAAGTTTCCGGTCCAATAGTGAGTTCTTGATCCGAGGGTCGGATTGGAATTTCGGAAGTTACAGTAGTTCCGTCATGTCATTTGGGATGTCTGTGCAAAATTTCAGGTCATTCGGACGAGGTTCGGGTAGGTATTTGATCGAAAGCGTGTTTTGTTGGAAATTGAAGTTCCTAGGCTTGAATCCTTGATTTAATCGGGTTTCCGGTGTTGTTTTAGGTGTTTTTAAGATTGGTACAAGTTTGAATAAGGTATTAGGAGATTTTGAGTGGGTTTTGAAGTGAAGATCACTAGTAATGTTTCTTTGGTCCCTTCTTGTTATATTTCATCATTATATAGTTAAATACATCATCGGAATTCGAATTTAGGATAAAAAATTGGATAATTTGGGGTAAAACTTCATTACCTAAACTATTGAGTTTTGAGTGGGCATTTGACCTCCGATTTGGGATATTTTTATATGGTTAGACTCGTCAGGGTACGAGGGTTCTAAAAAATATGAAAATTATTCGATTCCGAGGCGTTGGCCTGAAGGGCATTCTGGTCATTTCACCTAATTTTCACGCTGTAGCTTTGAATTTAATAGCAAAACCAGGTGTTTGCGATGTTATTTACAATGTGTAATTGAATTGAATAGATTTGGGCCATTTGGAGTCGGATACTCGTGGCAACAGCGTGGTTTCTAGTTGATATTGAGCCGGTTCGAGGTAAGTGGCTTGTCTAACTTTGTGTGGGGGACCTTTTCCCTTAGGATATGATCTTGAATATTTGAATGCCTCGTACGTGAGGTGACGAGCGCGTACTTGAGCTAATTGTTGTAAATCCTTTTCTACTTGAAGCATTTAAATTGAGATTTCTTGTTTACTTGTTCATTTTAAATTGTAAGTTTGTACTTGTGCTAGCTTAGAGACTTATTTTTAGCTGGCTTACTTGCTTATTTGTTTTAACTGTGCTATTTGTACTTTGGGAAGCATGTTAGGCTATAATTTACTACTTCTTTTCCTGATTTTTAGCATTGTTCCGAGATTTATGAATCGTTGTTGTTGTGTGTTTAATTTGAGACTACGGGACGGCTTCCCGGGAGATCCCCCCCTGTACTTTAGTATTTAGTTTATTCCTTTTCCTCTCAGTTGTTTAGATATTCTGGAGTTAGAGCAGCGTACTATGTTTCTGTTAGCCTGTGGTTCCCGTGAGTTTCCAGGTTTTGGGATTTAGTTGTAGACTTCCGCATTTCTTTTGAGTTGTATAGGCCGAGCGGCCTTATATGCAGTTATTATTTTAATATGTTTAGATTTATTCAACTATTTCGCAAGATAAGTTGTTATTTCCGCATTGATAGGCTTACCTAGTTGTAGGAACTAGCTGCCATCACGACATGTTCATGGAGGGTGAACTGGGGTCGTGACACCTAGAGATTTGAATTTAGAGAACAGCCCAAAACCCTCTCTTTTCTTTTCTATTTAAAAATAATTCAATTCAAAATTCCCTTTTCCCTCTCTCTTTTTTTTTTCAAAAATTAATTAAAATTAGAATTAACTCCTAGAACTTAATTAAAAAAACTAATTAAACCTATCATGATAATTAAAACAATTATTTGAAAACAAATAAACAGAAAACCTACTCAAAATCAAAGCTAGAATTAACAGTGCAATTTAAACTATTTTTGTATGATTTTCCTTTTTATACACAACTTAATTACTTAACTAATCCTAACATGTCAAGTTAAATCGAATGCACACATATTTTTTGTATTTTTAATTAATCAAAACGCGCAGGCAAAAATGCAAATAATTAACTGAAAATGTCACAGAAATCCACAAAATTGCAAATAATAAAAGAAATTATTTTGTTTTGAAACTGTAGGAGTAATTCATATAGGGCATAAATCATGTGCTCACAATGGGTCAGCAACAAGGCCGGGCAGACTTTCGTGCTCCCGGTACATTGTCCCCACCTCGGCTCGAGTTGTCCACTCGGGTAAGCCCAGTCTAGAACACAACCCAGGATCAAACCTAGAAGAACATAAACTCATGCCGGATCCCTAGTAGGAACGTTTGTTTGCATCACGTGCATTTGACTTAGGGGACTCAACACAGGAGTTGGGTCCGTCTAGGACAGGTGTACCCAAAAATAAAAGACCATCCTGATGCATCATATGTGCTACATCTTGCATTCTTCAAGGGTAAAAAGGTCATTCGGCGGACCAATGATGGTTGAGGGTAAATGAGAAAGAAAGAGGGTGAAGTGTAGAAATAAAGCAAGTAGGGCCCAGTTATGTTTTTCTTTCACATTTTTTTAAGAAAAAAAAAAAAAAAAAAAAAGAGACCAAAAAATTGAAAAATCCAAAAAGATTTTGCACTTTCCCTTTATTTTCAAGAAAGACAAAAAATATGTTTTCTCTAAATTAGTTATTTTTTTTAATTCTCGCCCGTATCCAAGCTGCCCGAACTACGCATACATGATTCTCGTCTTTTGGGGAGGGATATGTAGGCAGCCTACATAGGGTCCGGTCTTCCTAGTGAGTCTTAAGTTCTTGGCTTCGCAGGGTTAGTAGTGAAATATTGCATTTTTAACCACTTTTTAGCCACATAGGTTAATTTTGGAAAAATAGTCATAATCATGTGTTGCATGTGTCCAACAGACAGGGTTATTGTTTCACATAGCGTTCTAGGTCTTTAACATTATTTGGTCTAAATTTTCTCATACAGGTGTGGGTCTACTTACCAGAGTTTGAGCATGACAGAAGCCCCGGGAGCATCCAGTCAGGATCGCTCATTTAGCGGTTGCTTAAGGAGATTTTTTATTTTTTATTTTTTTTATGTTTTGAGTCTGTTTTTCTTTTATGTCATCTTTTACCTTCTAGTTTTGTACAGTAATGTCGAGTTTTTTTTATTATTGTACTTTCTATTTTGTATTTCAAAAAGTGTGATATAAATCAAAAATCCAAAAAAAAGAGATGTTGCGTTTTATATTTCCGTTAGAAGTTTTCTTTAGAATACTAATTCTAGGAATAAAAAAAATCATTTGAGGTGGTTTCCATTTATTGAATTATATTTAGAACTCAAAGTAAAAATTACTTTTATATTTCCTTTAGTAATTAAGACTAAAAATTCCCAAAAAACAAAAGGAGAAATTTCTTTTAATACCTCTTTAGAAGTTTTCTTTAAGATATAATTTAAAAAATTCAAGAAAAACGGATTCTCTTTTTGAGGTTCTTCTTTGGGAAATATATAAAAAGCAAAAAAAACAAAATATTCTTTTTATTTTCACTAGAACTTTATGACATTGTACATAGAAGAAAAAATATATTTTATCTTTTGTTTATCTTTAGAGTTTCTCCTTTATGCAATCAAAAACTAAAATCCAAAAACATTTTTTATCTTGCTCATTTCTCGTTTCGAAATCTTTCTTCAGGGATATCAAATGAAAATTCAAAATATTTTTCGTTGGTTTTATTCTTTAGATTCCTTCCTAAAAAAAGAATCAAAAAATATTTTTCTCTTTTAGGGTTTTTTCCTTAATAATTTTCCATAGAGTATTTATTTCAAAAAAAAATATATGCTCGTTAAGCTTGAGTTTAGAATAGGTCATAGAACATTAAGTCTAGAAAATTCAAAAAAAAAAAAAACGATTTTAGCTTCTTTAATTTCTCTTTTCTCATCTAAGTAGTCATTAAGGTAAAAAAAAAAAGAAAGAAAAAGAGACGTTAGTTTGTTTACTTTATTCCCGATCTTCCCGTACTACGCAAAGATCTGATTCATGCGGCGTCATGATACGTATGAAACCTACATAGGGTTCGATCGAATCATTTTTTTTTTAAAAAAAAAACAAAAAAACAAAAAAAAAAGGAAAAAAAAGAAAAAAAAAGAGGTGAAGTTGTGGGACGTGAGAAATGAGAGGAAAGAAAAGAGCAATAAGTAAAAAGAAAAGAGGAGAAAGGAAATAAAAAAACAAGTGGTGCTAGAAAGGAAAATGAAGAAGGAAGTGGAGCAAAAAGAGTGAAATTGGGATGATGCCATATGACCTTCATACCCTCGAAGTCATTTTAGAACCGAAAATTGTGACTAGGTGCATTGCACATAATGTGAGATTATCTTATGTTAAACGTCTTAACGCTAACGTGATGATTTCATTTTGTTCATCTTTGTTATCTTCATAGAGAAGGGTGGTTGGTTTATGGTTCTTAAAGTGGTAACTCCTCTCTACAATATAAGTCAAAAGAAAATGGCAGACAACAACATAATTGAGTTTGTTGATATCGGTGCCCGAAAGCAATTGGTTGAACAGGACACTGGGTTGGTTGATGAGGTAAGGATGACAACAAATGACGGACATGTATCAGGCTTGGATGACTGGGAAGGCACCACCCCCACCACCACCTAGCTTCTTTGATGCTACCCTTACCCATACTCCGGTCATAGTGCCAGATGATCCATCATACCCTCCAGATTCTCCCGCTCGTCACAACCTTCCCAACCACCCTAGCAGCTCCATCACTCGTCCTCCAACTACCTTTCCCAAAAATTGCCCACCTGTCATATCCACTATCCCCACGATCATAACTTCTCAACAATCTTCCCTTCTTAGATCCAACAATGAACACCCACTCAAAACTCATGATGCCCAATATTACCCCTCAGAGGTTACCCACAAGGCCCCTGACTCATACCATCATAGCCCTCGCAACGAGCCTCATGTTGAAAATGAAAAGTTCACAGGAAGGAAGTGCGAGAGGAGATGTCCAGGAAGCTGAAAGGGTTTAAAGTGCCGAAGTTTAACTTGTATGATGGACGTGGAGATCCGGTAGCCCATCTGAGGGGTTTATTGCAGTGAAATGAGAAGTGTTGGCGGGAAAGATGATTTGCTGATGGCGTATTTCATTGAGAGGCTGACTGGGGCGGCCTTGGAATGGCATACTCGTCAAGATGTCAGTAAGTGGCATACATGGCATGACATGGCTCAAGATTTTGTTCGACACTTTCAATACAATATAGACATTACCCCAGACCGCTCCTCCCTATCTAAGATGGAAAAGAAACCGGAGGAAAGCTTTAGGGAGTTTGGGCTCAGATGGAGGGAGAAAGCTGCTCGAGTCAGTCCCCCGATTGGTGAAGAAGAAATGGCTGAGCTTTTCCTACAAGCCCAGGGGCCCACCTACTTCAATCATTTGATCCCGGCCTTGGGTAAACCTTTCAATGATGTGATAAAAATGGGGGAGATTGTAGAAGAGGAATCAAGTCAGGCAAAATCATGAGTTACTCTGCATTGAAAGATACTACATCTCAGTAAGTTTGGGTGGAAGAAAGAGATATAGAAAAGATGTTGTTGAGCCGCGCCAATGACGGGATCCAGTGGGTATTCTTTCTCAACGCTTTCAGCATTGATATCGACCCCCTCGATATCCCCGTGCTCCAGATAATCCTCCCCAATGTTACTTCTCTCCACAAAACCCCCAAAGTCGTACATCACCTTCTCAGTACTCCATCCACAATGCACCACCATATGCTCCACATCCACAGGACCCGCGATGGCCTGCACCACTTCCATAAATGTCTTACCCACCCCCTCAAGCATATCAACCACCTACCCGCAAAAGGTTCCAACCGAGGCTAGAGTATAAAATGAAAAGGCAACAGCAAAAGGAAAAGACTTTCACTCCCATTGGAGAATCATATGCCAGTTTGTTCCAAAGGTTGAGGCAATTGGACAGTTGAAGCCAATTCAGATAAAAATGTCGAACCCTCCTTCAAAGAATTTTGATTGTTCTCAAAGGTGCGCATACTGCTCTAATTCCCCAGGTCACAACATAGAAAAGTGTTGGCATCTGAAAATAGTAGTTCAGAGGCTTATTGATGCAGGTGACATTGTCGTGCAAAATCCAGATTCAGTAGACACTAGCCATAGTCCATCGCCTGTTCACAATGAGACGCATATGGTGGGTATGATTTGTGTTGAAAAGAAATATGAGAATTCTTCTGAGATCCTCGGAGGTCCACGTGCTCCAAAGCTTTCAGCGCTATCAGTCTCGGTTCCGGAGGTTGATCTTAAGAACGAGCTGGCAAAAGGGACCCAAAATGCAATTTGCTAAAGTCAATGTGATGGGGACTTACGAAGGTCCTTGTACTGTTGATGCGGAACTCAGTGGCTAAGATTTTGAGCTTGGTGATTGGAAAGATGCTCCTTTCGTGGCTAGCCGAGAAGGAGTCTTGGTAGTTTATTTTTTTGTCATTCCTGTTGTCCGGGTTATCTCAAGGTTGTAATCCGGATATTGTCTTGTGACTCAAACCCTTCTATCCTTTTATTTTGCCTAGTTTGTTTAGTCGTAGTAACTCTTTTAGTGTTATCTAGGTTTGTTCCAGGGTTGTAACCCCAGTTTATATTGTTCAAACTCTTTCACCGTCTGTCTAATGCAATTCTTTGTTTTTCTGTTATTTTTGGTCATTTTTTCTGTTTAGTTCTCTTCTCCTTTTATAGTTTTTCTTCATGCTGGCTCTAGTGACATGACATGCACGCATAATTCTAGGCCTGGTCTTAAAAGTTAGTTTAATCATGAAGCAATGAAACAAGTTTGAAGATGATGGGGACATTTGAGGGAAATAAGTACAGATTTGGACCTTTTGAGGTCATTTAAAGCCCGAATTGTGTGAAATTGAGGCAGATGGTTTGGAAAGTTAAGAGGACGACAAGAATTTGTTACAAGAAAGTGTGTCCCAGACAATTTAAAGTAAGCGACTTTCAGTTCAAGTGCATCTCAAATTACAACATAAAGCCAAGGGAGTTTGCTCCAAACTGACGGAGCACATCCATTTTGAAGAAGAAATCACCCAAAAAGAGCTTTGTACTTGACAAGGCACTAAAGAAAGGTGAAAGGCATATTTGTGATACCAACGCCGATGCGGCAAAACGAAATGCTATGCATGATCTTCATTTTTCATCTTCAGGTTGCATGTGTTATACTTGGTATTCTTAGAGATTGGAGGTCCTCCTTCTGCTATCTAAACACTTTGTCCTTTGTTACCCCTTTTGAGCCTTATTTGTTTTCTTTCATACCCCTCTTTTTGGAATCAGTAGCAAAGTTCAGAAACACAGATACAGAAGATAAATAAAGAAGAAAAAAGAGGAAAAAGAGAAGAGGAAAAAGAGAAAAATTGAAAAAAAAGTAAGTAAAGCAAAAGAAAGAAAAGAAAAAGAAAAAGAGAAAAAAAAAGAGAAAAAGAGAGAGAAAAGAAGAAAAGAAAAAAGAGAAAAGTACAAAAAACAAAGCAGTTCCTATGTCATGAACTACGTTCGACCTGATTCCTTTTAAGGATACGTAGGCAGCCTCATGGTTCGGTCCCATCAAAATAAAATTCGAAATTCCCCAGACAAGGAAACTGGGGCAGAAGTTGCGGTTTTGTGAAGGATCTGATTCCAAAAGTTGTAATTCTAAACCCATTCAAGTTGTTTTGAGCCTTTATGATATCCTTTCTTTCTAACCCTGTCCAAAAGCCACATTACGGTCCAATAAAGACCTCCCATATAATCTTTGAGAGTGCCGAGCTAGACATGCCAGGAGCATATGATGTTTTTACTATGGGTAATGCCTTGTCATCTGCGGAATCAGAGGGAATAAAAAGAAAAGAACAAAATGAGAGAGTCTTATTGGTGAGAACCTTCACACGCACCATAAGACGATGGTGAGTTGAGAGAAAGAACAAAATGAGAGAGGCTTGATGGTGAAAACCCTTCGGGCACCACAAGTCGAATGAGGATCGTGAATCAGCTAGGATGATCAGAGCATTGAAGCCCAGTTTCATGGCAAAGATGGTACAACAAGAGTTGAACATTAGACTTTCTTGACAGATTAGGCCATTAGTCCAAAATGCATGTCATGGTCATTAGATTTGGTATCCACATCTGATAATTTTCTACTTTGTAGTTTTCTTGCTAGATCTCATGTCTTTCCATTGTCCTTTATTCTGCTCCTTTTGTTGTTCAAGTCCTCTTTTGAGTCAGTTTGGTCAAAACAAGTGAGAAATGACTTCAAAATATGCTACCAGCTTTCCAATTGCACAAAGCGAAATCTGTCTTGCATATCAAAGTGGCATAAGTCAGGAAAGGACAGCATGCGCACTGAGTCGGTAACAATCAACGTGCTTTGGGATTCATGTGAAATACAAAGGTTCGGTATATGTCAATTCATGAACAATGTAACAGATAGAGGGTGTTGGGTTTGAACGGATCAAAGGTATTTTCTGTGATAAGGTTGACAGAAGAAGTGGTTAACCAATAACAAGCAAGGTTTTCCAAGTGGGAATCAAAGATTATCATGGCAAAGTGAAGGAGCAACAGACCTCAAGGCCAAGGCCAGTGACCTACGTCATGAAAGAACAGCAAGCGCACTGAGTTGGTAAAAATCAACGTGTTTTGGGATTCATGTCAAATACAATGGTTCGATAAATGTCAATTCATGAGCAAAATGCAACAGATAGAGGATATTGGGTTTGAACGAATCAGAGGTATTTTCTATGATAAAGGTGACAGAGAAAGTGGTTAGTCAATAAACAGGCAAGGTCTTTCAAGTTGAAATCAAGGTTATCATGGCAAGTGAAGGAGCAATCGCCCGCAAAGTCAAGGCCACAAACCAACCACCACGTTTAAACTCACAAGTTTTCTTTGTTTGAAACAAGGATGAAGTCTATGTCCAAATCAAGCTTGGAAGCCTGAATTTTTTAAGTACCGTGACAAAATTTTGTCAGCACAAAGGCTGTGCGAGAAGGTTTTTACTTGCAAGTGCAAATTGGGGCAAAAAAATTTTGTTCGTTTTGTTTGTTTTGATTGCAGGCACCCACATGGAAAACAAGGGAACACAGAAAGTTTCAGCAATCGGGCGCCCACCTGGAGAATAAGGGAAACCAGTTAAAGTTTCAAGAGAAAGCAGTTCAAGTTTCGAAGGAAGACAGTTTGAGTTTCGGCAATCAGGCGCCCACCTGGAGAACAAGGGAAGACAATTCAAGTTTCAGCAATCAGGCGCCGACCTGGAGAAACAAGGGAAAACAGTTCAAGTTTTAAGGAAAAGCAGCTCAAGTTTCAAGAAGAAGAATGTTCGAGGTTCAGCAACCAGGCGCCCACCTGGAGAACAAGGGAAAGCAGCTCAAGTTTGAATAGGAAGACAGTTCGAGGTTCAGCAATCAGGCGCCCACCTAGAGAACAAGGGAAAGCATCTCAAGTTTCAAGAGGAAGACAGTTCGAGGTTCAGCAATCAGGCGCCCACCTGGAGAACAAGGGAAAGAAATTCGAGTTTCAAGGGAAAGCAGTTCAAGTTTCGAAGGAAGACAGGTCAAGTTCAGAAATCAGGCGCCCACCTGGAGAACAAGGGAAGACAGTTCAAGTTTCAAGGAAAAATAGTTTCGAAGGAAGACAGGTCAAGTTCAGCAATCATGCATTTTATATCATATCTAAGTCTGAGTTATTTATTGATTCATCATATCATTGTTCCGCGTTGTTTTCATGACATTGTGAGCCCGTGGTGAGACTGGAGAGGTTGATGACTGAGTGAGGCCGAGAGCCTGATTATGAGTAACATTTATGGGATTGGGCAGCACGCAACAGCGATTATATTGATTTATAATAGCACTTGGGCCGAAGTAGGCCATCCGCAGTCTATAACACACCCCCAGTGAGCACAGATGATATTATTGAGGGATGGATTTCCCTGGACATGGATTTGTCCAAAGTACTTGATACCTGGAGATGGATTTCTCCATAGGGTCAGATTGCTCTTTTTCCTCGGTACTGCGTGACTTATTGTCAGCGTTGTATATATTCTGGGATAGATTTTCCAGGGCCGGATGGCCATATACAGTACCGAGTGGTTGAGATCTTAAGAGTGGACATTTCATACTTTTTGTGCATTGGCATGCAGAGATTAGCTGAGCTGTATAGTTTACACTGTTCATATTTGTATTTACTTTACTGCTTTGAGCTGTATATTTGACTTCAGAGCATGCCTACATTTCTGCACATTTACTTCTGTTATAATTGTTGAGGTTGAGTTCGTCACTACCTTTCAGTCCAAAGATTGGACTTGTTACTTACTGATTTGGTGTACTCACGTTACTCCCTGCACCTCGTGTGCAGATCCAGGCAACTCTATTCATGGCGGCGGTTGCTGATCGAGCATTTCCAGAGTTTGGAGACTATCGAGGTAGCTGCACTGCGATCGCGGGCCTTGAATCTCCTCTTTTATCATTTGATGTACTTTTAGTTGTTTTCCTTTTGACCTTGTAGTGGTTTGTATTTCAAGTAGATGCTCATGTACTCAGTGACACCCTGGTTTTGGGTTGGATTGTATCACTTTGGGGTGTCCTTATGTTTCAAACAGTTTTCTTTTATGTTAAATGCTTCCATTAATGTTTTCAAACTTATTGTTGTTGTGTTGAGTTTTGTTGAGTTGAGGCTGGCCTAGTTCCACGATAGGCGTCATCACGACGGTTGAGTTTGGGTCGTGAGAAGTTGGTATTAGAGCCTAGGTTACATAGGTCTCATGAGTCATGAGCGGGTTTAGTAGAGTCTCGCGGATCGGTACGGAGACGTCTGTACTTATCTTCGGGAGGCTGCGTAACTCTTAGGAAACTTCACATTCTTGAATTCTTATCTTGTGGATCTGTTGATATTGGTAACTAAACTTCTGTTATTATATTCTCTGACAGATGGTGAGGACACATGATACAAGCAGGACGGACAGACAGCAGTGCCACCAGTCACGGCTGCAAGAGGCCGAGGTCGCGATCGAGGCCGTGGTAGGGGTAGAGGTGCAGCCCACACAGTAGCTAGGGCGGTAACTGCAGATCCACCCGTTGCCCCAGTTCAGGCGGGTGTAGATGCCCCAGCAGGACCAGCTCATGCACCAGCCGTACCTGTTATGATTCTGAGTCTATAGGAGGCCCTAGCTCAAATTTTGACCATGTGCACCAGTCTTTCTCAGGCGGTCTTAGTTCCGGTCACAACAGCTACTTCGCAGGCTGGGGGAGGTGCTCAAACTCCCGCCGCCCGCACACTAGAGCAGGTAGTACAGGGACTTCAGACACTGTGAGCACCACCACCCCAGCTGGTTGCAGCTGCTCAGGACTATGAGGTTCCTGTCATGCCTGATGATGAGCAGCGTAGATTGGAGAGGTTTGGTAGACTTCAGTCTCCGACTTCCAGCGGCGCCGAGGGAGAGGATGCCCAGGGTTTCTTAGATAAGCGAAAGAGGATTCTCCGTATACCGGGTATTTTGGAGACCGGTGGGGTCTCGTTCAATACCTTTTAGTTCTCTGGAGCTGCCTTCACTTGGTGGGAGGCTTATGAGAGGCGTAGCCTAGTTGTTGCAGCACCCTTTACATGGTAGGAGTTCTCCGTTCTCTTCATGGAGAAGCATGTGCCGCAATCCCGCATGGAGGAGCTGCATAGATAGTTTGAGCAGCTGCGCCACGACGACATGACTGTGATGCAGTACAAGATGAGATTTTCTGAGTTAGCCCGTCATACTGTTTGGTTGGTTCCCACAGACAGGGAGAGGATCGGGAGTTTCGTGGATGGCCTCGCATATTAGCTACGGATTCTTATGACCAGAGAGAGGGTGTCTGGTGCTTCTTTTGAGGAGTTGGTTGACATTGCTCGAGAGATAGAGTCGGTTCGCCGCCAAGAGCGCATTGAGAGGGAGGCCAAGAGGCCTCGGGGATCTGGTAGTTTTGGTAGTGTTCCTTCTGGAGGTCAGTTTCACCACGGCAGGGGTCGTCCCTACAGCCATGCTCAGACGCCTCGTCCGGTTTACCGTGGTGCATCATCTAGCCATGGTTCTCACAGTTCTCATCAGGGCCGCTGGTCTCTTAGTGCCCTTCCAGCTCAGAATTCATTTCATGCACCATCAGCTCACGGTTCATATATGTCAGGGCCTTCTAGTGCGAATCCCGGTGCTCGGGGCGTCCTTCAGTCCCCGCCACCAGTGGCCAGTAGAGGTTGCTTTGAGTGTGGAGATTTGGGTCATATCAAGAGGTTTTGTCCCCGCCTTATGGGAGGTTCATCTCAGCAGAGGAGTCAGCCTTCAACTTGATAACCAGTTACTTCACCACCCACCTACCCAGCTTGGGGTGGAGGTCAGTCAGTTAGGGGTCGCCCTAGAGGGGGAGGCCGATCAGGTGGGGGTCAAGACCGTTTCTATGCACTTCCTGCTAGACCATATGCCATTGCTTCAGACTCAGTAATCACAGGTATTATCTCCGTATGTCATCGAGATGCTTCTGTATTATTTGACCCTGGTTCCACCTATTCATATGTGTCATCATATTTTGCTCATTATCTGGACATGCCCCGCGAGTCTCTAGTTCCATCTATTCGTGTATCTTCGTCGGTGGGTGATACTGTTGTTGTGGATCGTGTACGGTCGTGTGTAGTGACTATTGGGGGATTAGAGACTAGAGTGGATTTGTTGCTGCTTAGTATGGTTGACTTTGATGTGATATTGGGCATGAATTAGTTGTCTCCGTGTCATGCTATTCTGACTATCACGCTAAGATAGTGATGTTGGCTATGCCGGGGTTGCCTCGGGTTAAGTGGCGAGGTTCATTGGATTATGTTCCTAGTAGAGTGATTTAATATTTGAAGACCCAGCTGATGGTTGGGAAGGGTTGTCTTTCTTATTTGTCCTTTGTCAGGGATGTCAGTGCAGAGACTCCTACTATTGATTCAGTTCCGGTGGTGAGAGATTTTTCGGATTTGTTTCTTGCAGACCTATCGGGCATGCCGCCGGACAGGGATATAGACTTCGATATTGATTTGGTGCTGGGCGCTCAGCCCATTTCTATTCCACCGTATCGTATGGCATCGGCGGAGTTAAAGGAAATGAAGGAGCAGCTTCAAGAACTCCTTGATAAGGGATTTATTCGGCCTGGTATGTTAACGTGGGGTGCACCAGTTCTATTTGTGAATAAGAAGGATAGCACCATGATAATGTGTATTGATTACAGGCAATTGAACAAAGTCACAATCAAGAACAAATATCCATTGCCTCGTATTGATGATTTATTTGACCAGCTTCAGGGAGCGAGGGTGTTCTCCAAGATTGATTTGAGGTCAGGGTATCACCAGTTGAAGATTAGGGACACGAACATTCTTAAGACAGCTTTCAAGACCCGATATGGTCATTATGAGTTCCTTGTGATGTCTTTTGGGCTGACCAATGCCCAGCAGCATTCATGGATTTCATGAACAACGTGTTTCGGCCTTATCTTGACTCGTTCGTTATTGTATTCTTGATGATATCTTGGTGTACTCTCATAGTCAGGAGGACCACGCCGATCATTTGAGAGTTGTATTGCAGCGGCTGAGGGACGAGAATGTCACACCCCGAACCTGGGGAGGCGAGGCTGGGACCCGGTGTCGTAGTGGCCCGAGTGAACCACTCTGTAACTCATTCATTCCTTTTTGTAACTATCAAGGGCCAGCATGGCCACAACTCGTAATGTAAAGTTGTAAGTGGGCAAATGTTATATCAATGAACCATCGTTCATAAAACATGAATATATATGGGCCGTCAAGGACTTTAACATACTCTACATAGTAAACCTGTGCCTACAAAGCCTCTAAGATTATTTGACATAAAATGGGACAGGGTACCGGCCTACTGATCACGCCAAACTCTAGTCCTAAAAAGGATAAGTGGCCGCTGCAAATATAATCCGGTCTAAAAGTTCAGAGTCGAATCCTACAGAGAACTAAGGCTTAGCTATATCTGTTTAATATCACTAAGAAGACAAGTTTGAACAATTTTCTAAATTATAAAGATTGAGATTTATATTTCTAACTAATTAAATGGCAAATATTACAAAGCGGTAAAATTATCAACTAACGAGACAAAGGGTTGGAGACTAAATTAAGGAGGTCTAGAGTTATGATTTCCCCAATTGTCGGGAATCCTTCTAGCTATGTTCCCTACAATATTGCCAATGTATTCTCTACTGATCGTGAGCACTTTAGGTGCCATAATTCTCTCTCGAGAAACTACAACAATTAACTAGACATATTCTCTCGAACTACGCTAGTTGGCTTTATCTAACCTCTCATTATGACCACATCAAGGCTTTGTTATTTCTAAACCTGCCTTTAAACCCATTGTATTGATTTCTCACATACGTTAGGAGTGACGTTGCTCAACAACTACCTAAATATGTATCCTTTCTCAAGCAACACATAATAAATAGGCACAGTTAATCAATGGCCATTCAATCAACTGAAATAAATATGTAGCTGAACAAATAGATAAATTCAAAGGCTAAATTATATTAAAACCTAACAAGAATTCATCCTCCAAAAGGTTCTATCAAAACCCTAGATAACAAATTAGCTATTCATAATTGTGTGTAAAACTACAACACTAAAAGTCATAACCAATAATGAAAATAGGAAGAAGGAAGTGAAAAACTCGTAGAAGAATTCCCCGCCTTGCTCCTAGTGTGTTCTTGCCTCCTTAGGTCAAATCTCCGGTCTCCTTGGCCTCCTTAGGTCTAAATATTGTCAAAAGTAAGTCCAACCCCTTAAAATACCATTTTTCATGTACATATACCAAGTAGGGTTGGGCCCAAACAATTATACCTTCTCCTACACGAAAAAGAACAATTTTTCAGGGCTGGATGCTCGCGGTTGCGGTCCGGGCGCGGTATTTTCCCAGTGCACTGCCTCAGTCCGCGTCCAGGTCCGTGGTCGAGGTTTCGACCGCGTTTTTCACCCTGTTACGTTTGGAATTTGGAAAAACGTAAAACTCGAAAGTTGTAGCCCTTTGAGTTAGCTTTCCAACTACATATTGTGGAGCCCACATGGAGTTCTGGGCAAAATATTATGTGCGTTTAACTAGACAATACACAATATGCCTACTCGAGTCATCGTTTGTTCTTAACTGTCAAATTTTACCCCCGAACACGATCCCGGCTTAATTCCTTGGGCTTTTACTCAGACTTCAAAGCTCCAAATCACTAGAATTCATTCCATAACATCTATATAGCTCGGAATCACTCCTACAAGGCATAAAACACGCCATTAGTGCAAAACACTCGTGATTAAAGCTCAAAATTAATTAAAGTGCAGTAAATTTGAATGTAATAATCGACTAAAATACGTAATTATAGCCTATCATCAACACCCCGCACTTAAACCATTTCTCGTCCTCGAGCAATCAAACTATACTTTATATAGACACGACCTTTTTTAACAATTCTCCTAACTCGTCACACCAAGAATACTTAAAATAGACTAAGCACAAAAGCGTAACATCTTCATCTCAAGATTTGACTCGCAAGTACCACGCATTATTTACAACTCTCCCACTTACTCTAACATAGAGGTCACTGACATTATCTCTCCTTCATGAATCAAGTGCCCTCACACAACAAAAGAGAGTAGTTCCACACAATAAAATTTAAGAACACTTAGGAAATCAAGATAGAAAAAATTCACTCACTCTCAGAAATAACATTCATATGCCACAAAAGATGCACTATAGGCTTGCCCGTAGTGTACTACTTTACTAATCAAGCTCATTCAGTCTAGGATCAAGTAGGACTTTATTTGGTTGTAATGTAGGCTGCGGGATGGGTAGGATACATTTAGATGTAAGAGTGACTACACCTCCCTAAGCACTTTAATACATATACTTTAACATTCAAACCCCATACATATGTCAAACCAAACTCTACCTTCATCTCAATGTATATTACCCCATACTTCTTTAAGCATAATTAGTTCAAGAGTCACCACTTATCAAGGAATATTATTTTTTTTCACAGCAATACAACTATTTTTTTTTTCAATTCAAGTGGCTCTTACTTTTTCAAAAAAGTGCACCTTTCTTCTTATTTCATTAGTTCCACTCAAAAGCCAGACCAGCTACCCCACACTTTAACTTTTACACAGTTCATAACAATTCAAGTGCTCATGAGAGGCTACAATGGTTCAAATAGATGGTTAATTCAAACAAATGGGTAAGGCTTGTAATGTGGTTGCCAAAGAAACAGGATTACAGGCTCAAAGGGGTTAACTATGATACATAACAATTAGACAGGTATAGTATACATATCTGGCTCAACAAAGAAACGCCTATATCACTTCCAAGACTGAACAAAACTACTATTTCGCTTTGCAAACACACGGGGCAAGTTCTAGGCATCAAATGCATTGCACAGAATAATAACCAAACCTCACACACACATGGCACATAACTCACTCAGGATTGGTTTCATCAAGACACTCTAGTCAAAACAGTTAAGCAAAGTTAAGCTCATACAATTTAGGGTACTTACACTAGCGTCAAAAACTGAGCCTAAGCGTCACAGCCAAAGTACTCACTATTCTCAAGGCAAAACAAAGTCAAAAGATATTGCTTCAATTCAGTTCATCTCACACTAGCTCCTACTCCTAGAAAAATAAAACTAACTACACCAGGTTCAAATAAAACCCTTGGAAAAGAACCGCGGCACAAAGAAAAACAAAGGGGGAATTGCTACACTACCTAACAAAAGAAAATCTTTTTGTCCTTTTTCTTTAGACTTAAATCCCTCAAGAAAATTGTCTAATAGATCCATCGTCGGGAAAAGTCCAATCGTTTAAAAAAATTATTATTCAATTAAACTAATACAGCTAAAGTAGCATAGAAAGTCACCCAGAAAATTTCCTCACCCCACACTTAAAATTGTGCATTGTCCCCAATGCACATCATAACTATAAGAGGGTAAAAGGAACTCCCTGGTAGGCCAAAGGCCGAAGCACTAGCAGCTCATGGGGTACTCAGACTTCTCCCAGGCTTGGTCCTTCGTGCGGGTACCTCACACTTAGTTCCAACCATCTGGTTTGCTGTTGCATTCTTCCAATAGCTTTGTTTTCCATGCTCCTGGAAATTAAAAAATTGACACTACAAACATAATACAATTAGAGAAACAAAAAAAATAAAAAATAAAAAAATAAAAGAAAGCAATAAAGCTGGGTTGCCTCCCAACAAGCGCCTGATTTAACGTCGCGGCACGACGCGAATCACTTTTTTCCTCCACCTCGAGCTTATTGAACCCCAAGTTTTGATTCAAGCTTATGATGGTCATGGGGCGGTGGAACGAATCAAACTGTCCCAAGGAAATAATGTAGTATTCTGCACTCCTTGGCCTTTGTATGAGGTATGTAATCCTAACTTTCTGGCAAGAAGAATTCTAGAATATATTCACCTTGTTCCTCATTCCTTGACTCTTCAATTGGTTCGGATGACTCTATTTCCATATCATTATCCAAACATAAAATGGAAAAATGCTTGGAGCGTGGACCAATGCGCTCAAACACATGAACTTTAGGACTTTCAACATCCTTAACATCAATGATACTAGAGTCAACAAAATTTATATCCTCAAAGTCATTGGCTGGATTTAGTCTCACTTCTTCAACATTGACATCCTCAAATTGTAGTTGGCTAGGTTGTTGATGTTCTACTCTTACCTCCCCAATTAACACCTCAAATTCATGCTCTTCTTGGCTACTATCCTCAATATTGGCCTGTTGAGCATTAAAAGCTCCAACCACTTGACTCAATTGAGCCTCCAACTTGCGAATAGTTGCCTCTTGCCTTTGTATCTGCAATTATTTTTCATTATTTTGTTTCAGAAGGCACTTTAACATATCCTTGATCTCCTTCAGGTCTGCATCCCCAAGTTCATTTTTCCTGTTAACTTCACAAGAAAAAGTAGAACCATCATAGTAAGGGGTTGGGAGAAGATAAGAAATCTAAGCACAACCGTAAAAGTGATCATTTTTACCACCACACACATCACACACATTCCACAAATAAGATTGAGCTGGTGCACATAACTCGCTGTCGGGAATATTTTGATAATTTTTATAGGGGTGGTTTCCTTCACAATATGTATGAGGATCAATAGAAGAACTATCTACACCAAAATTCCCATAATTCCAAGATGTCATATTTCTCAAGTCATCAGTTATAATAAAATAAAAAATAAAAACAAAACAAAATAAAAGTTCAAACTTGAACCCGAGCAATATATATAGTTACAACTACACCGTTAGTTCCCCGGCAACGGCGCCAAAATTTGATCACGCCCAACTCTAGTCCTACAAAGGATAAACGGTCGCTGCAAGAATAATCCGGTCCGAAAGTCCGGAGTCGAATCCCACAGAGAACTAAGGCTTAGCTATATCTGTTTAATATCACTAAGAAGACAAGTTTGAACAATTTTCTAAATTATAAAGATTGAGATTTATATTTTTAACTAATTAACTAGCAAATATTACAAAGCGGTAAAATTATCAACTAACGAGACAAAGGGTTGGAGACTAAATTAAGGAGGTCTAGAGTTATGATTTCCCCAGTTGTCGAATCCTTCTAGCTATGTTCCCTACAATTTTGCCAATGTATTCTCTACTGATCATGAGCACTTTAGGTGCTGTAATTCTCTCTCGAGCAACTACAACAATTTACTATACATATTCTCTCGAACTACGCTACTTGGCTTTATCTAACCACTCATTATGAACACGTCAAGGATTTGTTATTTCTAAACCTACCTTTAAACCCGTTGTATTGATTTCTCACATACGTTAGGAGTGACGTTGTTCAACAACCACCTAAATATGTATCCTTTCTCAAGCAACACATAATAAATAGGCACAGTCAATCGATGGCCATTCAATCAACTGAAATAAATACGTAGCTGAACAAATAGATAAATTCAAAGGCTAATTTATATTAAAACCTAACAAGAATTCATCCTACAAAAGGTTCTATCAAAACCCTAGATAACAAATTATTAGCTATTCATAATAGTATGTAAAACTACAATACTAAAAGTCATAACCAATAATGAAAATAGAATGAAGGAAGTGAAAAACTCGTAGAAGAATTCTCCGCTTTGCTCCTAGTGTGTTCTTGCCTCCTTAGGTCAAATCTCCGGTCTTCCTGGCCTCCTTAGGTCTAAATAATGTCAAAAGCATGTCCAACCCCTTAAAATACCATTTTTCCATGTATATATACCAATTAGGGTCGGGCCCAAACAATTATTCCTTCTCTACGCGAAAAAGGACAATTTTTCAGGTCTGGAAGCTCGCGATCGCGGTCCTGGCGCGGTATTTTTGCACTGCACTGCCTCAGTCCGCGTCCAGATCCGCGGTCAAGGTTTCGACCGCATTTTTCACCCTGTTACTTTTGGTATTTGGAAAAACGTGAAACGGGAAAGTTGTAGCTCTTTGAGTTAGCTTTCCAACCATATATTGCCGAGCCCAAATGCAGTTCAGAATGAAAAGTTATGTGCATTTTACTAGACAGTGCACAATATGCCTACTCGAGTCTTCGTTTGTTCTTAACTATCAAATTTGACCCCCGAACACGATCCTGACTTAATTCCTTGGGCTTTTACTCAGACTTCAAAGCTCCAAATCACTAGAATTCATTCCATAACATCAATATAGCTCGCAATCACTCCTACAAGGCATAAAACACGCCATTAGTACAAAACACTCACAATTAAAGCTCAAAATCAATTAAAGTGCAGTAAGTTGGAATGTAATAATCGACTAAAATACGTAATTATAGCCTATCATCACCTACCCATAAGCCTGTAGCAAAACTCTGACATGTGACTCATAGACTGGGCTGCACTCCGAATGAGATGGAATCTTACCTATCCTTCGCTGAATGCCAATCTCGTCTACGATGAAGGCTCGTCAAACTGATTATCTATACCTGCAGGCATAAATGCAGTGTCCCCAACAAAAGGACGTCAATACCAATAATGTACTAAATATGTAAGGCATGTAAATGAGTATATAAAGGACATGGAGAAAACGTGGAGTAAATGACTCAGCCTGTAAATCTGGATGGCTCTGTAAATCATAAAATATTTATAAGGTCATGCATATGCCTGTAAATGTCATGTAATGCATAGGTCTGTACGTACATAACATCCTCAAGCCTCTGAGGGCATTCCATCATATCATTTCATGTATTTTGGGAAACATCTTCATCATATACCAGCTGATCAGGTGGTGGTGCGTATATAACGCCGTAACCTTTTTCCCATATCCCATATACATATATTTACATATATACGCGTATATAACGCCATCTAGTGCCACTGTGGGCAAAATCATCAACGTATACCAGCTGATCAGGTGGTGGTGCGTATATAACGCCGTAACCTTTTCCCATATTCCATATACATATATATACATATATACGCGTATATAACGCCATCTGAGTCATGGGTAAATACACATGTAAACAAGTGCAATGCATGAGAAGTACGTTAATAAAACTTCTCGGAACGTCATAAGACCATTATACCTCTGGCTAATATCGTGAAATAAATTTTTCAACTTACGTATTTTTCTAAAACCCATGAACAGACAATAGAATAATAAGACTTATGGGAATTCAAAAACATAGGCATCTCAAATACTTCTATGAATAGAGTCATTTATGGAAATTGTATGTTTGCTCGTTTCTTCTGTATTATTTGGATCATTCCAAAAAAAAAAAGAAGGAATAGCCTTAACATACCTGGAGTAGGAAAAAATCCGTATGATATTCTTGAAAAAGATTGCATCATATATCATTAAGTAAATTTCCATAGACACATAGTATTAGTAGGTTGCAGCAAGCAAACTCGCTATTCGACCTAACAACTTTCTTTCAAGAGGATCGGAACATCAGAACAGACTATTTAAGCAATCAATACGGCTTGAAGCAGTTGAATGGAGAATTCTGCTGTTTCGGGCAACCAAAAGCGACCAATGCTGAAAACTCAACCATGTATTTACGAAGCCACCTTATAGTTAGTTATGAACTATCTAAACTATGGACTCCATGTTCTTGTTTCATGTATTAGATCTCAATTATTACCAAGATTAGAAGTGAGGAAAGCAAAACCAGCACCCCCTATAGGATTTTAATGACTACCACAAATTCTGATTCATCAATATATTCAAAGCAACAAAAGGAAAAGGAAATTCAAAATTTTAAGTCCAATCAATCATCAGTGCAATCAGCAATGTATTGTCTGAGCTCATCACAACAATCCAAATTATTTCTTATGATAATATCTCAAAAGTACATTTAAGTTCTCAACACAAAGCTAACCTGAAGAGAAGCTCCTTAAATCTATCATAAAGGTATTTAGATGAATCCTATTTGGAAAGGGGACAATCAACGTAACTGAGGCATCCAACATATGATCTCTCTTTGTTAGAGAAATATTTTGTTAGAATTGATGTGGGCCCCACCTTATGTGGTAGCTTAACCACGTACCCTTAATCTTGCCACATAATCCTTATGACTTAAGAGTCATATATTTAGGTTGGCTTATTGCCACCTGGGGGGTCTAATCTTATCCCATTCTTTAATTATTCATATTTTAATTAATCTCTTACTAAAAATTATTAATTACCCAACTATCCACATAATTAAGAATTATCTCAACTTAATTAAAATATTTCTCACTTTTAACACACTTTATATAACTTAACTAACATGGTCATGTGGTACCATATAAAATCAATACATACNATATATATATATATATATATATATATATATATTCTCAACTTCCAATTTTCCTAATCTCATATAAAGAGTAAACAATTTCGTACGCTTAATTCTTAAAATGGTAAAAGAATTTCTATTCTTAAAATATAACCTTCTTTTCTTGTGAGAAAATAATTTCTATCTTTACAATAAACAAAGTCTCATAAACTTTCTTATATTATGAGTAAGGTTTACCATATCCGCAAATAGTAATAATGGCAACTATTCAAAATTATACTTATAAACTTTTACTAAAATACTATACTTAAAAGAAAATACCACACTAACATAATATCTAACGGCATCAAGGTTTTAAACTTACAGGGTCTCATAATAATAATATCTTAAACCCTCTATAACCTCCTAATAGACATAATCCCTTCGAACTCATGTGGATTTACTACAGCATATCCTAATGCTAAGGGACAGGATGTAACATCCTTCCCCCCTTTAGAAACATTCGTCCTCGAATGTTAACTCTTTAAGATTTTCAAAACTTTTGCTAGGGTCTCCTTTATATACTAAACTAAACCCCAACCACTATCTGAGCTTCGGACTACTCACAACCTTTTTGTACTTGAGTATCTCGTATCTTCTTCACTTTTACCTTACTTACCTTTCAATCTTGCATCGTATCTTCTGTTTTTTTCATAACTTCCCTTCCACATAAGTAGAAATTACATCTACGCCTTAAAGCTCTATTGTGATAGCACCTCTAGTGCATAGAAAATTCGGTGGAAAATTTTATACTTACTTCTCACAACTTAGCTCTATGGCACGATTTGGAAACAAAAGAAGGGTAATATTTCCTAAATTCCCTATAGCCTCTCAATTATAAATGTGGCGCGCAACAAACTCATAAGTGAGACTCTACTAGGCACGGCTTTGTAGACTCCCTAGGACACGACCCGCTCTGATATCACTTTGTCACGCCCCGAACCTGGGGAGGCGTGGCTGGCACCCGGTGCCGCAGTGGCCCGAGCGAACCACTTTGTAACTCATTCATTCCTTTTTATAACTATCAAGGGCCACCATGGCCACAACTCGTAAAATAAAATTGTAAGTGGGCAAATGTTATATCAATGAACCATCGTTCATAAAACATGAATACATATGGGCCGTCAAGGCCTCTAACATACTCTACATAGTAAACCTGTGTCCACAAAGCCTCTAAGATTATTTGACAAAAAATAGGATAGGGTACCGGCCTACCTATAAGTCTGTAGCAAAACTCTGACTTGTGTCTCAAAGACTCGGCTGCACTCCGAATGAGATGGAGTCTTACCTATCCTTCGCTGAATGTCAATCTCGTCTACGATGAAGGCTTGGCAAACAGATTATCTATGCCTGCAGGCATAAATGCAGCGTCCCCAATAAAAGGACGTCAATACGAATAATGTACTGAGTATGTAATGCATGTAAATAAGTATATAAAGGACATGAAGAAAACATGGAGTAAATGACTCAGCCTGTAAATCTGGATGGCTCTGTAAAAAAAAGAAATATTTATAAGGTCATGCATATGCGTGTAAATTTCATTTAATGCATAGGTCTGTACGTACATAACATCATCAAGCCTCTGAGGGCATCCCATCATATCATTTCAGCCACTGTGGGAAACATCATCATTGTATACCAGCTGATCAGGTGGTGGTGTGTATATAACGCCGTAGCCCTTTTGCCATATCCCATATACATATATTTACATATATACGCGTATATAACGCCATCTAGTGCCACTGTGGGCAAAATCATCAACGTATACCAGCTGATCAGGTGGTGGTGCGTATATAACGCCGTAACCTTTTTCCATATTCCATATACGTATATATACATATAGACGCCTATATAATGCCATCTGAGTCATGGGTAAATGCACATGTAAACGAGTGCAATGCATGAGAAGTACGTTAATAAAACTTCTCGGAACGTAATAAGACCATTATACCTCTGACTAATATCGTGAAATAAACTTTTTTCAACATACGTATTTTTCTGAGACCCATGAACAGACAATAGAATAATAAGACTTATGGGAATTCAAAAACATAGGCATCTCAAATATGTCTATGAATAGAGTCATTAATGGAAATTGTGCGTTTGCTCGTTTCTTTTATATCATTTGGATCATTCCAAAAAAAAGAAGGGATAGCCTTAACATACCTGAAGTAGGGAAAAATTCGTATAACATTCTTGAAAAAGATTGCACCATATATCATTAAGTAAATCTCCATAGACACATAGTATTAGCATGTCGTAGCTCAACCTAACAACTTTCTTTCAAGAGAATCAGAACATCAGAACAGACTATTTAAGCAATCAATACAGCTTGAAGCAATTGAATAGAGAATTCTGTTGTTTCAGGCAATCAAAAGCGACCAAGGGTGAAAACTCAACCATGTATTTACGAAGCCACCTTAAGTTAGTTATGCCAAGTGAGTCAACTGTCCAAACTATTGCCTCCATGTTCTTGTTTCATGTATCCGATCTCAATTATTACCAGGATTAGAAGTGAGGAAAGCAAAACCAACACTCCCTATAGGATTTTAATGACTACCACAAATTCTGATTCATCAATATATTCAAAGCAACAAAAGGAAAAGAAAATTCAAAATTTTAAGTCTAATCGATCATCAGTGCAATCAGCAATATATTGTCTGAGCTCATTACAGTAATCCAAATTATTTCTTATGATAATATCTCAAAAGTGCATTTAAGTTCTCAACACTAAGCTAACTTGAAGAGATGCACCTTAAATCTATCATAAAGGTATTTAGATGAATCCTATTTGGAAAGGGGACAATCAACGTAACTGAGGCATCCAACATATGATCTCTCTTTGTTAGAGATATATTTTGTTAGAATTGATGTGGGCCCCACCTTATGTGGTGGCTTTACCACATCCTTAATCTTTCCACATAATTCTTATGACTTAATAGTCATATATTTAGGTTGGCTTATTGCCACGTGGCGGGTCTAATCTTATCCCATTCTTTAATTATTTAAATTTTAATTAATCTCCCACTAAAAATTATTAATTACCCAGCTATCCACATAATTAAGAATTATCTCAACTTACTTAAAATATTACTCGCTTTTAACACACTTTATATAACTTAACTAACATGGTCATGTGATACCATATAAAATCAATACATACACTATTATTTCGTTATAATGTCCATGTAAAATATATATATATATATATATATATATATATATATTCTCAACTTCCAATTTTCCTAATCTCATATAAAGAGTAAAAAATTTCGTACGCTTAATTCTTATAATGGTAAAATAATTTCTATTCTTAAAACATAACCTTCTTTTCTTGTGAGAAAATAATTTCTATCTTTACAATAAAAAAAGTCTCATAAACTTTCTTATATTACGAGTAAGGTTTACCCTATCCGCAAATAGTAATAATGGTAACTATTCAAAATTATACTTATAAAACTTTTACTAAAATACTTTACTTAAAAGAAAATATCACACTAACATAATATCTAATGGTATGAAGGTTGTAAACTTACAGGGTCTCATAATAATAATATCTTATACCCTCTATGACCTCCTAATAGACCTAATCCCTTCGAACTCATGTGGATTTACTACGGTATATCTTAATGCTAAGGTAAGGGATGTAACATCCTCCCCCCCCCCTCCCCCCTTTAGAAACATTCTCCTCGAATGTTAACTCTTTGAGATTTTCAAAACTTTCCCTAGGGTCACCTTTGTATACTAAACTAAACCCCAACCACTATCTGAGCTCCGAACTACTCACAACCTTTTTGTACTTGAGTATCTCGTATCTTCTTCATTTTTACCTTACTTACCTTTCAATCTTGCATCGTATCTTCTGTTTTTTTCATAACTTCCCTTCCACATAAGTAGAAAATACATCTACGCCTTAAAGCTCTATTGTGATAGTACCTCTAGTGCATAGAAAATTCGGTGGAAAATTTTATGCTTGCTTCTCACGACTTAGCTCTATGGAACGATTTGGAAACAAAAGAAGGGTAATATTTCCTAAATGCCCTATAGCCTCTATATTATAAATGTGGCGCGCAACAAACCCATAAGTGAGACTCTACTAGGCACGGCTTTGTAGATTCCCTAGGACATGCACCCGCTCTGATACCACTTTGTCACGCCCCGAACCTGGGGAGGCGTGGCTAGCACCCGGTGCCGTAGTGGCCCGAGCGAACCCCTCTGTAACTCATTTATTCCTTTTTATAACAATCAAGGGCTAGCATGGCCACAACTCGTAATGTACAATTATAAGTGGGCAAGTGTTATATCAATGAACCATCGTTCATAAAACATGAATACATATGGCTAGTCAAGGCCTGTAACATACTGTACATAGTAAACCTGTGTCTACAAAGCCTCTAAGATTACTAGACATAAAATGGGACAGGGTACCGGCCTACCCATAAGTCTATAGCAAAACTCTGACATGTGACTCATAGACTCGGCTGCACTCCGAATGAGATGGAGTCATACCTATCCTTTATGCCAATCTCGTCTACGATGAAGGCTCGTCATACAGATTATCTATACCTACAGGCATAAATGCAGCATCCCCAACAAAGGACGTCAATACGAATAATGTACTGAGTATGTAAGGCATGTAAATAAGTATATAAAGGACATGGAAGAAAACGTGGAGTAAATGACTCAGCCTGTAAATCTGGATGGCTCTGTAAATCATGAAATATTTATAAGGTCATTGCGTATAAATTTCATGTAATGCATAGATCTGTACGTACATAACATTATCAAGCCTCTAAGGGCATCCTGTCATATCATTTCAGCCATTGTGGGAAACATCATCATTGTATACTAGCTGATCAGGTGGTGGTAGGTATACAATGCCATAACCTTTTTCCCATATCCCATATACATATATTTACATATATACGCATATATAACGTCATCTGGTGCCACTATGGGCAAAATCATCAACGTATACCAGCTGATCAGGTGGTGGCGCGTATATAACGCCGTAACCTTTTTTCATATTCCATATACATATAAATACATATATACGCGAATGTAAAGCCATCTGAGTCATGGGTAAATGCACATTTAAACGAGTGCAATGCATGAGAAGTACGTTAATAAAACTTCTCGGAACGTCATAAGACCATTATACCTCTGACTACTATCGTGAAATAAACTTTTTTCAACCTACATATTTTTCCTAAGACCCATGAACAGATAATTGAATAATAAGACTTATGGGAATTCAAAAACATAGGCATCTCAAATACTTCTATGAATAGAGTCATTTATGGAAATTGTGTGTTTGCTCGTTTCTTCTGTATTATTTGGATCATTCCAAAAAAAAAAAGGGATAGCCTTAACATACCTGGAGTAGGGTAAAATCCGTATGATATTCTTGAAAAAGATTGCACCATATATCATTAAGTAAATCTCCAGAGACACATAGTATTAGCAGTTCGCAGCAAGCAAACTCGCTATTCAACCTAACAACTTTCTTTCAAGGGGATTAGAACATCAGAAAAGACTATTTAGGCAATCAATACAGCTTAAAGCAATTGAATGGAGAATTCTGCTGTTTCGGGCAATCAAAAGCGACCAATGCTGAAAACTCAACCATGTATTTACGAAGCCACCTTATAGTTAGTTATGCCTAGTGAGTCAACTGTCCAAACTTTGGCCACCATGTTCTTGTTTCATGTATCGGATCTCAATTATTACCAAGATTAGAAGTGAGGAAAGCAAAACCAGCACTCCCTATAGGATATTAATGACTACCACAAATTCTGATTCATCAATATATTCAAAGCAACAAAAGAAAAATAAAATTCAAAATTTTAAGTCCAGTCGATCATCAGTGCAATCAGCAATGTATTGTCTGAGCTCATCACAGTAATCCAAATTATTTCTTATGATAATATCTCAAAAGTACATTTAAGTACTCAACACTAAGCTAACCTGAAGAAGGAAGTTGTGACCTTCTCAGATATGAGACCTATTAGTCTCAGTAATTTTGTGAACAAGATCTTTTCAAGAGTTGTGCATGAAAGGTTGGTGGGGATGCTGCCTAGTTTGATTTCTGCTGAACAAGCAAGTTTTGTTAAAGGGAGAAGCATAGTGGAGAATGTGTTATTAACACAGGAAATAATCACAGACATTAGACTAAGAACCAAGCTAGTCCAAATGTAGTGATCAAATTGGACATGGCAAAAGCTTATGATCGATTGTCCGGGCTGTTCCTGTCAAAGGTGTTAAGGAAAATGGGATTGGGAGAAAGGTTCATAGGTCTGGTGTTTGGAATTGTTTCAAACAACTGGTACTCTATCTTATTGAATGGACAACCACATGGCTTTTTTAGATCAACTAGAAGGGTGAAACAAGGCGACCCTTTGTCACCTACACTATTTATTTTGGCAGCTGAAGCATTATCAAGAGGGCTTAACTCGTTACATAATAATCTGCATTTTCATGGATTTGGATTGCCCAAATGGAGTCCTGAGATTAATCATCTAGCATATGCTGATGATACAATCATTTTCTCATCATTAGATGCCAGATCCTTAAAGCTCATTATGCAGATTTTATCCTCATATGAAGCTGCATCTGGACAGTTGATAAACAAGAGCAAATCAGTTGTATATATGCACCATTCTGCTAGAGCACAGGTGATAGAAAAAGTTCAGAGGATTACAGGTATACCAATGCAGGAGTTTCCTTTCACATATTTGGGGTGCCCAATTTTTTACCTTAGAAGGAGAATGAATTACTATCAAGACTTGATTACAAAGGTGATGAACAAACTGCAGAACTGGAAGGGTAAATTGTTATCCATAGGAGGAAGGACAATTCTCATTACTCAAGTATTGCAAAGCATGCCAATACATCTTCTATCAGCAGTCAATCCTCCAGCCTATGTTATTAATAGGCTGCATAAAATATTTGCACAGTTCTTTTGGAGTGATTCAGTTGGTACATCTAATAGGCACTGGGCATCTTGGAATAATTTATGTTTGCCATGTGAAGAGGGTGGTGTTGGCTTTAGATCTCTGCATGATATGGCAACTGCTTTGTTCTGTAAGTTGTGGTGGAACTTTAGAACAAAACCTAGCCTTTAGAGCTCCTTCATGTGTCAGAAATACTGCAAGAAATTGAATCCTATCATAGTACCATGGAGGGGTGGTTCACATGTGTGGAGAAAAATGCTTGAATGTAGGGATATCATGGAGCATCAGATCTTATGGCAAATCAAGATGGGATCATCTCTTTTTTGGTATGANGGAGATGCCTTCACAAGGGTGGATAAAGGTGAACACTGATGGGGCTTCAAGGGGTAATCCTGGTAGAAGCTCAGTTGGTTATGTGGTGAGAAATGAGGAAGGGGATGTTCTGTATGCTTGTGGTAAGGAAATTCAAGAGGGATCAAACTCTGTTGCAGAAGCAAGAGCTATTCTTGAAGCTATGAAGTACTGTGTTGGTAAAGGGTATGAATTCATTGAGTTAAATACTGATTCTATGATGCTGAAGAATGTGATAGATGGGGTATGGAAGATACCATGGAATATCAGTGCAATTGTTGAAGAGATCAAGAACTTGCTGGCAAGATGCAGTATAACTGTAGCTCATACTCTTAGAGAAGGAAATAGTCTAGCAGACCACATTGCTAATTATGCACTAGATCATGGTAATGTAGAATGCTTTGGTTTTCATGATCTAGATTCACATGGCAGGAGATTGGTGAACAGTGATAAACTACAATGTCCATATATAAGGGTAAAGGTAGCAAGGAGGTAGAGATGGAGAAAGAAAAGAGGAAGGAAGCGGGAGTTGTATCATATGCTCATCATATCCAAATCCTTTTGGAGGAGGATATGGTGAAGTCCTTTTATACTAACATGGTTTTCTTTTTTGCAGGAAAAGCTACTGTGTCTATGCCCTATCCTTTGGAGGAATTCCAGTTGGTGGTATTAGTGCTAAGCACTCATTCCACGGGAAAGGAAACCATGGATAGGCACAAGCATAGAAGCTGGATTTTACTGTTGGCAAGCTATTTTCTCAGAACTGGACAAGCAACATTGACAAGCAATACTTTGGACAAATGAAGTGGTTGGAATGATCACAAAAGTGGAGGATAACACCTCAGAAACACTAGCAACAAGCCAACCATTTTCAGACAAAGATGTGAAGCAGGAAACAGAATATGGTGTTATCAAAAAATGCACCACCTCACAGGTATATAGCAGGTGCAGAATCACAGGAAAGAAGTTCAAGAGTACCAGCATGAAGTAGCTAAAGAAGATATATCCGCATTCAAGGACTCGGGCAAAGGAAATAGAACAAAAGTTACATCAGATAAGCAAAGAGGACACAGAAACATCTGAAAAGGGCAATCACAAGGAGCAGACAAATAGAATACATGTACATAAAAGGTGCAGAATCACAGGAATGATATCAAAGGGAATCAGCTTGAAGAAATTAAGGAAGATAACACCACACACAAGGAGCCAAACAAAAGAAAAAGAGCAGGAGAATCATCAGACATGCAAGGAGGATACAGGAACATTTGGAAAAAACTACCACAAGGAGCAGACAAATTGCAGGTTAAGGAAGTGGCAACAGTTGCTGAAAAAAGGTGTGATAAGTATACTTATAGCTCGAGGGACTCACCATGCACACAGGATCAGAGGAAGTTCACATAGTTACTCAAGAAGCACATAAGTTAAATTCACATGCAGCACAAAGAGATGGAACTGGACAGTTGTTGTACTGATCTTACACAACTGGATGAAACATGAAGTAAATAAAGAGAAATGCTATTCAAATGAGTACAGATTTGGTAAGGAATTTTACAACAAAGCTGGAGAAAATCACAAGGAGACGGGCCATCATGGCATCCAAATATTCAACAATGCAGAATGTGGCTATTTCCGTAATAGACTAGTTTTAGTTTTCAGAATTAGTATACATGTTAATATCAGTATTGGGCACACACGCTCAAATATTGATAGTAGGAGGTATGTAATTGACAAATTATATTGTCTTACCCCGTGTAAGACATCATGTGACTTCTTTCCTTTTATTTAGATATATATAAAAACTAGCCCTAGGCGCTCACCCTAGTGGATTTACTAAAAAAAACCCTGAAGAAAAGCTCCTTAAATCTATCATAAAGGTATTTAGATGAATCCTATTTGGAAAGGGGACAATCAACGTAACTGGGACATCCAACATATGATCTCTCTTTGTTAGAGATATATTTTGTTANCGGGGTCGGCTCGGGTAAGTTCCTCGATTTTTATGGTATCCAACTGGGGAATATAGATCAAACCAGATAAGATAAAGACCATAGAAGATAATACCGTAGTTGACAACATCACGGCAGTACAAAAATTGACCGAGCGGATAGCCGCATTGAGCGGGTTTATTTTAAGGTCATCCGACAAAAGCTACCAATTTTTCTCATTATTGAAGAAGAAGAATAACTTCTATTGGACCCCAGAATATTAGCAGGCTTTAGAAGAAGTCAAACGATACCTATCAAGCCCTCTTTTGCTGCACACCCTGAAGGCGAACGAGCAGTTGTACCTCTACTTGGCAGTCTCTGAGGTAGCGGTAAGTGATGTCCTGGTCCGTGAAGAAGAAGGTACGCAGTTTCCTATTTATTATGTTAGTATCTAGGTATTAGCCTGATAGAAAGAACCTGGTCTGATACCAATTGTTGGAAACTTAAGGTCCACCTAACTGTATAGAGAACCTGGTTCTCTGTCAGTTCCCACAGAAGACACACAATCAGAGATAAATAAATGACACAACAGAGTTTTACGTGGAAAACTCCCAACTCATGGGATTAAAAACCACGACCTACACTCGTAGGATTTCAACTTCACTAACTGAGCAAACTTCAGATTACAAACTATTGACCTAGGAATTAACCTCTTAATCTCTCACTTACTTGTAATAACTCTATTACAAGCCTTTTTGTAATAACTCTGTTACAAAGCTCACAACTCGACTAACTCTAATCAAGACACAAACACAAGGTTTATGGATTTATAGATGGTTTCCTACACAATACTTCTAGCTAAGCTAAGTAGGAATTACAAGTAGATCACTCTAACAAAGTACAACACAACTAAGGACATATGGTAACACAGTGCTGGAAATTGGTCCTTTGTTCTGTTGTTCTTCGTTCTTGCAGCCTTGAAGTCACTTGAAAGATGGCAACACACTTGAGAGAGAAACTTGATGATTTTCAGATTGTTCAAGTATGTTTATTTCCTTTGCTTCATGTTGATAATATACAAGTGATGTCACTTGGATGATGCAAGCAATTATTCGGTACAAGGCATGCTCCATAAAGTGACTGTTGCACTGTTTGCACTATTGCGTTTGCAGAGAGAAAATAGTGCAGCGGCTTTACAGATGTGGAGANCCTTAAATCTATCATAAAGGTATTTAGATGAATCCTATTTGGAAAGGGGACAATCAACGTAACTGGGACATCCAACATATGATCTCTCTTTGTTAGAGATATATTTTGTTAGAATTCATGTGGGCCCCACCTTATGTGGTGGCTTAACCACATATCCTTAATCTTGCCACATAATCCATATGACTTAAGAGTCATATATTTAGGTTGGCTTATTGCCACGTGGGGGGGTCTAATCTTATCCCATTCTTTAATTATCCAAATTTTAATTAATCTCCCACTAAAAATTATTAATTACCCAACTATCCACATAATTAAGAATTATCTCAACTTACTTAAAATATTACTCACTTTTAACACACTTTATATAACTTAACTAATATGGTCGTGTAGTACCATATAGAATCAATACATACACTATTATTTCGTTAAAACGTCCATGTTATATATATATATATATATATATATATATATATTCTCAACTTTCAATTTTCCTAATCTCATATAAAGAGTAAAAAATTTCGTACGCTTAATTCTTAAAATGGTAAAATAATTTCTATTCTTAAAATATAAATCTTTTTGTCAAATAAGCCATGTCAGCGTCCTTGCCACTTGAGTCATTATTGTCTTCCTTGAGGACCAATTTCTTCTCCTTTTTGGGTTCTATTCTTTCATGGTCCTTCTTTTTCTTCATTTTCAGGTCTTTAGATTTCCGATGAGGTCATCAAGGGTCAGCTATTGGAGATCATTGGCTTCTGTGATGGCATTGACTTTGCTTTCCCAAGAACCATGTAATACACTAAGTATTTTTCTGACAAGTTTGTTCCTTGGGATGATCTCTCTTAGAGAGTGAAGCTCATTGATGATGGAGGTGAATCGAGTGTGCATGTTCTGAATGGACTCATCATCCTTCACCTGAAGAGTTCATACTCAGTGGTGATCATGTCAATCTGTGACTGCTTGACTTGAGTTGTTCCTTCATGTGCTGTTTGGAGAGCTTCTCAGATCTCCTTGGCAGATTGGCAGGCAGAAATTCTATTGTACTCGTCTAGTCCCATACCACAGACGAGGATCTTTTTTGCTCGGAAGTTCTTCTCTATAGATTTGCGGCCAGCATCGTTGTATTCCTTCCTTGTCTTTGGAATTGTCACTGCTGGCTTGCTAATGGTTTTATGGGAACGAACGGTCCATCGCAGATAACATCCCAGAGCTCTGAATCTTCAGCCATGATAAAATCATGCATCCTTGTCTTCCACCATCTGTAGTATTGTCCATTGAATCTTGGTGGTATGTAGGTTGATTGACCTTTTTCAACACTTGGTGGATCAGCCATGAAGATCCTTTCTAGGTATTAGCCTGATAGAAAGAACCTGGTCTGATACCAATTGTTGGAAACTTAAGGTCCACCTAACTGTATAGAGAACCTGGTTCTCTGTCAGTTCCCACAGAAGACACACAATCAGAGATAAATAAATGACACAACAGAGTTTTACGTGGAAAACTCCCAACTCATGGGATTAAAAACCACGACCTACACTCGTAGGATTTCAACTTCACTAACTGAGCAAACTTCAGATTACAAACTATTGACCTAGGAATTAACCTCTTAATCTCTCACTTACTTGTAATAACTCTATTACAAGCCTTTTTGTAATAACTCTGTTACAAGCTCACAACTCGACTACTCTAATCAAGACACAAACACAAGGGTTTTATGGGATTTATAGATGGTTTCCTACACAATACTTCTAGCTAAGCTAAGTAGGAATTACAAGTAGATCACTCTAACAAAGTACAACACAACTAAGGACATATGGTAACACAGTGCTGGAAATTGGTCCTTTGTTCTGTTGTTCTTCGTTCTTGCAGCCTTGAAGTCACTTGAAAGATGGCAACACACTTGAGAGAGAAACTTGATGATTTTCAGATTGTTCAAGTATGTTTATTTCCTTTGCTTCATGTTGATAATATACAAGTGATGTCACTTGGATGATGCAAGCAATTATTCGGTACAAGGCATGCTCCATAAAGTGACTGTTGCACTGTTTGCACTATTGCGTTTGCAGAGAGAAAATAGTGCAGCGGCTTTACAGATGTGGAGAGTTGACTTGTACTGTCAGCAAGGGAACTGATGTCCATTTGTTCCCTCTGTAGTCTCTTTGACTCTAGTTGTTGGAACTTCTGCCAGACTTAAGACTTTTGTTTTTGCGCACGTTGAGGATGTGTAACAGCTTCCCGATCTGGCTCTTACCATAAAATTTGTTAGATCATCAAAATACAAAAAGGCACATAATTTATTAGAAGCGATGAATAATAACATACAAAACGCCTTTTAACTGTTGTGATAGATGTTAATGAAATATTACATGGTGCATCAGAGAGATTCTACCTGATGCAAGAATTGTATGTTAGATCTAATTTTAATGATGAAAATAATATATTTGCTCTTTGTATAGGAACTCATGGATAGCATTGATCGAGGAAAGCATGGATCAGCATACAAGATTGAAGGAATCAATCAGAGGCAATCAAGAAAAGCCGACGTCATTAAAGGAAGCAATTGATACTGACGGAATCAATCAAGGCTAAACTAAAGGGATCAAATAAATCAAGTATATCGAAGATCTTGCAGAATATTCAATCAAGTATCTAAATCTGGAAGGATCAAGATTACGGGATCGCGCTCAAGGGAAAATCTTTAAAGCCTCTCGTTAGTTAGAGCCGTTGTGGAATAACCTTATTCTTGGAAAGAATCAATCTCTTTCCAAGGATCAAATCTCTTGGGTTGGCAAATCTCTCCAGAATTCAAGCCTCTCTCAAAGTATTTAAACTTGTAATCACACCTCAGCACACATACTTTGATCGAACCAAACACCCTCTCTTTCTTCTACTGCAAACAAACATTGTAGCTCTACTAAGACCTGTTGTGTGACAAGTTAGAGAAGAAAGAGAGAATAACACTGGTGAGTCATTGTATCAAAACAAACGAGTGATATAGGAACTAAGCTATCGGTATAGATCACACCATTCTCTGTGTACTCGAAGAAACTCATTCACTAAAAAAAAACTCCCTTGCAACCCAAGGGGACTGGACTAGGATTCACATTGAATCCAAACCAGTATAAAAATTCTGGTGTCTTTAATTGTTGTATTTAATTTCAGCATCTTAAATTATGTCGTTATTGTTATCAAATTATTACATCTAGTCGACTAATTGAAAAACTAGTCAACTAATAGCAATTAAGTTTAAAAAAAAACAATTCAATCCCCCCCCCCCTCTCTTGTACTTTCATTGTACACTATGCTAATAGCATTTAGAAGGAAATGCAGCCAAAACTATCAAAAATTAAAGACTGTAGTAGGAAGTGCATAGGTATGTTGTTGAAAAATATAGTGGCTGGATTGTAGATATTTACGAGAAAAGACATATGTGGGCAGAGGCATGTATTGGGGGCAATTCAGTCAAAGCATTATTTTAAGAAGAACACGGGTACTGATAATCAGAAATGAATAAGAATAATTGACATTGACAGCAATAGAATAGACAACAGAAAATAGAGTAATTCAGTATATTCAGTTGATATTTCGTGTCCCTCCAATTGATCCATTCTCTCCCCTTTTATAGCTATTTTGGAGATATGTGTTTTGCCGTTTTCATAATAAGGTCATTATAGACAATTAAAGGCATTAAATGTTACGTTACCCAGTCATTGTATTTAATACAGATTCTCTAACGTTTTTAATATTAAAGGCTCATTAAGTACTGTATCTGTACTCCTTTGTATTGTCAGGTTCATTCTCTTTAATTCTTGGACTTAAATAGGTACGGGCGCTGAATCTTTCGAATAGCTGCTCGTGCCTCTTTTCATGCCTCTGTTCGTACCTGTTGCAACTCGTACCTCTTTGCTAATCATAATTCCTTGATCGATCCACGTGTCATGACACGTCATCTTTATATGTAAACTCAATTTTTTCGAATACAGATAGTCCCCCCACTTGCCATTTATTCATCGATTGAATATTTGGGAAGTGGAATTTCTTTAAAGAGTGAATTTTTGTCACCATTAATGCTATGACAGATTGACGCTCCAATTGTCATTTCTAATTAATGTTCTTGACACGTGTCATATTTTCATTGCTGCAATTCTGCAGCACTTTTTAACGCTTTTTTATGGTTTCACTGTATACGAAGCGTCAGTTGTCATTATGACCCTTCCATCATTACACCTTTTCCTTTGACGGTTGCTTCTTAGTATAAGTATAACTTCCTTATTTGTCTTTACCACATAAAATTTTCTAAACATTCAATTTCTCAAATCTTTGCTTGCTTCTTCCTCGTATCATCATGTCTTCATCAAACCCTAACCCTAGTAAGGTCTCCATAGTTGATAACTTCCCTAACGCTCCCAGTAGGAGCAGAAGTGGAGGTAGACTCCGTAATTTAGGATCTTCATCTGCACGCAGTTCTTCTGTTCCTTCTCCTAGTTCTGGTCCCTCTTCTAGAACTAGAGGTTCTATTTCGCAAAGATCCTCTTCCAGGGGTAAGGATTCTTCTAAACCTCTTCGTGAACCTTTAGTAGAAGAGATAGTTCCTGTGGAACTATCTTTCTATAATGATAGAGTGTCTCTTAGGAATCAAGTAGCTTCTTTAGATCGGGCTGATATTTACCCCACTCAAATTATAAAAGGTTTGATTCCTTTAATTCTTAGTTACTGCCACTGGAGTCAAGACTTTCCTATCATTATTCCTAATCCGAATCAGAGAATTACTTCTTACTTAACTGGATTTTCCTTCGTCTACACGTATCCTTTCACTTTAGGATTTAAACCTGCTATTGACCCCATAATTCTTGAGTTCTGTCGCTTCTTTGACGTTTGCTTAGGTCAAATTGGTCCAATAATATGGAGGGTCATTGCCTGTTAGAGGCATTTGAGCAACTTAGCCAAGGTGCCTTTTACTTTCCCCCGTCTGATTCACCTTTACTCCCCTAGGCTTTTCCATAATGGTGCTTTTACACTAGTAGCTAGGAGCAAAAGAGTTTTAGTTAGCCCAGAAGATGACAAAGACTGTGGCTGGTACGCCAGGTTTGTTGCTGCCCCCACTGTTGGTTTAGTGGGTGAAGAAAATGTTCTCTTCCCAGAGAAGTGGAATTTTGCACATGGGTCTTTTAACTCTCTTGTACCTTTTTCTTCAATTTGTTGATTTTTCTAACTTTATTTTTTCTTTTTCCAGCAATCATGGGAATTGTGGACGATGTTTCCAATTTCCGTGATTGGGTAGAAAAGTTGTTGAAAATTGCACCAATGGATGGTAGGTCTTGGAGGACACTTTCCTATCGATTTGGTTGGAAGGTGAAAACTTATGGTAAGAGTTTTTATTTTACATATTGTTTTTTTTTATTTTTTTTTATTTTTGAACTTACTTCAATCCTTCTTTTTATCAAGATTTGCTGTTCGAGGAGTTACTGCTGAGGCGGTCGCGACTTCTCGTATCTCTTTGGAAAGGGCCCAAGAAATAGTCTCGGGTTCTTCATCAAAAAGAAAAGCCGTTGCTAACCAGGATTCTGAAGAAGAGGAAGACGGGGGTGCCTTGGTAATAAGGCCACGGGCCCGAAGACGCATTATTTCTGATGACGAAGAAGAAGCATCCCCCCTCAGTTCTTCTCCTCTTACCGAGCCTATCTAGGCCCCAGTTGTAGTTCTTGATGATGACGTTGCTCCTGCTGTTGCTCATGATTCGGTTGAGCAACTTTTTGTTAGCGGGTTTGGTAGTGAAAGTTTCGACCCGGTTTCTGATGAAGCTCTCCTGGCTTCTTTTTCTACTCCCGTGTCTGTGATTCCTTCTTTGCCGGTCTCTGCTGTTTATGCACCTCCCCAGGCTGCTGTCTTTACTACTTCTACCATCCCTCCTTCAACAACTCTTCCTCTACTTTCTCACCATGTAGAGGTTGGCTCCTCAAGTGGAAGTGGTGCCATGAGGCAGGTGATCATTGAAGTCCCCACTGAGGGGTAATCTTTTAAGAAAATCAGGTCAAGCAGATATGTGGCTAAAGCCTTTAATTGGTTCGATTGAGAAGGCTAAGTTGGAGAGCCATAGTTCCTTGACATTGATGAATGACATCGTGCATTGTTCTTTAAAAAAATTTTCCACTTTTTCCCTTTATCATTTTCTATCTTTAGGATTCTCATTTCCTTTTTTTTAGGCTAATCTCATAGGCACAGAGATGATAAAAAGGGTTACCCTCACAGAACAGTTAATGCGCGATTATCAATTAGAGGCGTACAATTGGAAGGAGCAGTATGAAAGTCTACAGATTGACGTGGATTATTTAGAAGAAAGTAAGAGTACCTTGGAACAGCAGGTACGGGCCTTGACCTCAGAATTGGGAATTGCAAAGGCTTCCTCAAATCAAGCAGAAAAAGAAAAGGCCCGTCTTGAAACCTCCTTCTCCGAGCAATTGTCCAAGGCAAGTGAAGAGATTAGAGGACTGATGGTTCTCTTGGATAAAAAAGAAGCTTATGCTGGTGAGCTCGTGCAGAATTTGTCTCAAGCACAAGAAGACCTTCGAATTTCTTCCGATAAGGTTTGTGCCTTACAAAGTTCCCATGCCTCTCTTCAAGCTTCTTACACATCTGCCTTGGCTGAAAATGAAAAGTTAACTAATGAAATTGCTGATTGGAAGAGGGATTATGAGATCCTTGAGGATAAGTCTGCCATGGAAGTGAGTTGGGCGTTTCTGAATTCTCGCCGTGATAACCTTGTTGAAGCTAGCCGAGAAAATTTTAACTTGGACTCTGAGTTAGCTAAAATCAATGAAGCTATTGAGAAGGCTCAGCAAACCCAAGATTTTCTTTCTCCCGTGGTTGACGCGTCTGCAAATGTTGAAGTTGATACGGGCATCCCCACTCCTTCAAGCCAAGTTGAGCCCGCTGATCCTGCTACTGTTGATGCACCTATTTCAGTTCCCTCATCTTCCTAGTGACAAGTTTAAGTTCAATTCCTGTTTTGTTTTTTTGTTGTTTTCAGGTACCTTTTTGGAAGGTTGTGATTAAAACCCTTGGTTTCATTTAAGGGTTTGTTTTGGAAACTTAAGTCCCCAGACCTTTTATGGGGCAGTATGTATAAATAATTTGCGGTTTTTATGACTAAGTTCATACTTAGTCTTAGTTTTTTAATATTAAGAAGTTTTCGTTAATATTTGAACTTCTGTTTTACTTATTCTTGCCTTTATTTCTCAGGACTTACGGAATAAGTTGCATTTTTATTCTTCAAAAAATGATTCTGTTAACATACGATAAAAGAAATAGGAATACACATGTTTCTTTGAAATAACTTTGACAAGTTTTTATTTGAACCTTGTCTAGTTTTGAGTAACACTTTACACGTATTTGAATTACATCTATAACTTTCTCGTAACTATTTTTCTTGTAACAGATTTTTGAAAAAGAAAAAATAGTAAACACGAGGTTTTTATTTATAACCCGTTTCAGTACATAGCCTTTACCCTAACTATAGTAAGGTTTTCTTTGGCCTTAGCTCGTGACTTTTACTCTGCACTTGATTCATTTAATGAGTGAACTTTAGGCTTGATCTTTGATTTTTCTCAATCTACTTTGCCTTCTTTATACACATGCCCGTGTATATTATGTAGTCCCCCAAGTGTTTGAGCGTTGAAGTATGAAGCCTCGAGCATTTGATTGTTCCTCTCATTTGGTCCTTTCCCTAAAAAGGAAAGCATACGGGACTCGGAGGTGCGATTATAGATGAAGACTGCTTAACCCGTTTGAATTTCTATCAAAATATTTGTAACCCTAGGCCGAGAAATTTAATTTATTCCTCGTGCCTTGCAGGTCGTGACTCATCATTTAGCACGGGTTAGCTTTTTGCCTATCATCTAAAATCATTAGTAAAATTTTAACAATTCAAAATTAAACTTTAAAATATGGATACCTGACCGTGGGTATTCCTTAGAAGTAGTATCTCTTCAGGTGAACAGTATTCCAATGGGAAGGTAGTATCTTGCCATCCATTGTTTCTAACTCATATGCTCCTTTGCCTGCAATACCACAAATCCTATAGGGTCCTTCCCATGTTGGACTTAATTTTCCCGCATTAGCTGTCTTCGTAGATTGAAAAATCTTTTTGAGCACAAAGTCCCCAATTTTGAAGAATCTGAGGCGTGCTTTTCAGTTGTAATATCGTTCTATGACCTGCTTCTGTGCTGCTACTCTTATTAGTGCAACTTCTCTCCTTCCTTCAAGTAAATCAAGATTTACACGCATTTCCTCGTCATTGGACTCTTCTAACGCATGTGTGAACCTTATACTCGGTTCTCCTATCTCAACTGGAATTAAAGCTTCAACTCCATAAACCAATGAAAATGGTGTTTCTCCTGTGCTTGTTTTTGCTGTTGTGCGATATGCCCATAAGACACCAGGTAACATTTCCGGCCAATTACCTTTGGATTCCTCTAAATGCTTCTTTAAATTTATTGATAATGACTTTGTTTGTTGACTCTGCTTGCCCATTACCCACCGGATGATAAGGTGTAGATGTAATCCTTTTAATCTGCCAACTTTGCAAGAATTCTGTGATTTGAGCGCCATAAACTGAGGGCCATTATCACACACGATCTCCTTTGGCACACCGAATCGGTATATGATATTTCGCCAAATGAAATCTTTGACTTCCTTTTCTCGCACCTGTTTGAATGCTCCTACCTCTACCCATTTAGTAAAATAATCAGTAAGTACGAGCAAAATTTTTACATGTCCTTTTGCTTGTGGTAATGGACCCACGATATCCATTCCCCATTTTATAAATGGCCACGGTGCAATGACCGGATGTAGTAACTCCGCAGGTCTATGCATATTGTTACCGTACCTTTGACATTTATCGCATTTAGCCACGAAAATTTCTGCTTCTTCTTCCATTTTAGGCCAATAATACCCTGCCCTAATTAGGGTTCTTACCAATGATCTTCCTCCTGCATGATTCCCACAATGCCCCTCGTGTATTTCTCTCATTACGTACTCCGTTTGAGAAGGTCCGAGGCATCTTGCTAAGGGACCACCGAACATTTTTCGATAAAGATTGCCTTGCTTTAAGCAGTATCGAGCAACCTTTTTTCGAAGCGCATGAGCTTTTTTCTTATCTTCAGGGATGGTACCATACTGCAAAAAAGCAACAATCTCGTTCCTCTAATCCCAAGTTAAATTATTAAAATTTAGCTCATTCTTATCAGGGTCGAGAACTGGATAAAATAAATGAATTACTGAAGTGTTTGCATCACTTGCCACGTCAGTCACAGATGCGAGATTAGCTAGGGCGTCTGCGTCAACATTTTCATCCCTTGGTATTTGTGTAACTTTCCAGTTTTGAAATTGTAATATCAAATCCCTTACCTTTTCTAAGTACTGATGCATCCTTGCTTCCCTGTCTGTATAAGTCCCCAGCATTTGGTTAACTACGAGTTGTGAATTGCTTTTGATTATAATATGATTTATGCCAAGTTCTCGTGCCAGTTCTAAACCTGCAACCATAGCCTCATACTCTGCCTAATTGTTAGTTATAGAATGACATTTGATAGCTTGTCGAATGATTTCACCCGTAGGTGGTACCAAAACAATCCCTAAACCTGCACCTTTTACGTTAGATGAACCATCAGTGAATAAAGTCCAAGTTCCTAGGTTAGCTCCATTGAACACCTGTAATTCTTTATCTGTTTCTAATTGCATCCCTTGGCTCAAATCAACCACGAAATCAGCTAACACTTGAGATTTTATAGCAGTTCTAGGTTGGTATGTGATATCATATTCGCTTAACTCTATAGCCCATTTAGCTAACCTTCCTGATAACTCATGCTTATGTAAAATATTGCGTAACGGATAAGCAGTTACTACGACAATAGGATGACATTGAAAATAAGGTCTTAATTTTCTAGATGCCATGATTAATGCAAGTGCAAGCTTTTCTAGTTTAGGATACCCCGTCTCCGCATCTAATAAAGATTTGCTGACATAATAGATTGGAGATTGCATACCTTGGTCCTCACGGACTAAAACAGCACTTACCGCTACTTCTGAAACATCAAGGTTAATGAGTAGTCTTTCCCCAACCTTTGGTTTTGCAAGCAATGGTGGATTTGATAAATATGTTTTCAAATTTCTGAGTGCCTGCTGACATTATTCATTCCATTAAAAATGATCTTGCTTTGTAAGAGCTGAAAAGAATTTAAAACACTTTTCTGATGATTTAGAAATGAATCTTCCCAAGGCTGCAATTCTCCCTGTCAATCTCTAAACTTCTTTTTTACTTGAAAGTACATTAGGGATTTCTTCAATAGCCTTAATCTGTGCAGGATTCACTTCAATACCACGGTTAGAAACAAGAAAACCTAAAAGCTTACCTGATGCAACACCAAATGCACATTTCTCCGGATTTAACTTCATATTAAATTTGTGCAAAATTTGAAATGTATCAGCCAGGTGTGATATATGATCCCTTGAGTGCTGAGTTTTAACGAGCATATCATCTATGTAAACCTCCATAGTTTTTCCTAGATGTTCTTGAAACATTTTAATAACCAGCCTTTGATATGTTGCACCAGCATTTTTGAGACCAAAAGGCATTACTTTGTAACAGTAAGTCCCCTTTTCTGTTATAAACGAAGTTTTTTTTTCATCTGCGGGATCCATCTTGATTTGGTTGTATCCTGAGTATGCATCTAAAAAACATAACAACTCATGCCTTGCAGTACCATCAATTAGTTGATCTATATGAGGTAATGGGAAAGAGTCTTTAGGACAAGCTTTGTTAAGATCTGTATAGTCTACACAAACTCGCCATTTACCGTTCTTTTTAGGTACCACAACAGTGTTGGCTAACCAATTAGGATACTTTACCTCGCAAATAGACCCATTCTTTAATAATTTTTGCACCTCATCTTGAATCACCTGATTTTTTAAAGTACCTTGCTTTCTTTTCTTTTGTTTGATAGGTGGATGAGATAGGTCTTCATTTAACTTGTGAGTCACTACCTCCGGTGGTATACCTGTCATATCAGAATGGAACCAAGCAAAACAATCCGCGTTAGCTTTTAAAAATTCAATCAACTTACATTTCATATCCACGCTGAGATTGGCTCCTATGTAAACTTTTCTTTCTGGCCAGTGTATAAACAGTACTACAGCCTCCAGCTCTTCTATTGTTGTTTTGATGTTTTCATTTTCTTATAGTTCTTGAATGGAATCGGGCCTTGAATCCACATCTATTCTCCATTGTTCAGTTGAGGTTGGTGTTATGATTTCCTCAACTGGATTCTGTAATTGCTATTTTTCTTCATTTCTCGCACTTGAATCTGCCACGGAGTTGATGCTCCTGGATGCCTGTTGGTCTCCACGGATTTGACATATTCCCCATGGCACTGGAAATTTATCGACTTGATGCAAGGTTGATGGAACAGCATCCATATCGTGGATCTATGGCCTCCCGAGAATTATGTTGTAAGCCATTTCCATCTCCACTACTTGAAACTTCGTATCTTTGACAACGCCTTCTGGGAATGTAGTAAGCATCACTTCCCCTTTTGTCACAACACTGGAATTGTCAAATCCTGACAAAGTATGCGCTTTTGGTACCAATTTATCCTCTGCTTGCATCTCGTGTAGTACTCGTAACAAAATAATATTCACGGAACTTCCTAGATCAATCAAAACTCGTTTCACATTAGTGTCATGTATAAGTAAAGATATTACCAGTGCGTCGTTATGTGGTGTTAATAAGCCATCCGCATCCGCATCCGCATCATCGAACATAATATTTTCTTCTTCTAAAACATGCCGGAACCACTTCCCGTGGGTAATCGTTACTTTGGAAATCTTATTGGCTGCGATATACGTCACACCATTGATTTCTTCTCCTCCGCTGATAACATTGACGGTTCTTTTGGGTGAAGGTTGTTTGGGGGGCTCCTGCCTATTCTTCATGTATGCTTGTTTACCTTTCTCACTGAACAACTCGGTGAGATACCCCTGCTTTAATAAATGATCAACTTCACTTTGCAAGAACCTACAGTCTGCCGTTTTATGCCCGTGATCATTATGAAATTCGCACCAATGATTAGGGTTTCGCCTGTTTGGATTCGATCTCATCTCCTTTGGCCATTGTACCTTGTCTCCCATGCTTCTCAGGACAGCCACGAGTTCGAAAGTGCTCACATTGAAATTATAACCACCAAACCTCGCCTTTAAGTTTCTATCATCATCTCGTGACTCACATGTGCTTCGATCATTCCCAAATCTTGAAGACGAGCCTGACTCTCTATTCCTCGATCTGTGATCGTACCTCTGATTATCCTGCTTTGACCGTGAGTCTTTTCCCGCAGGTCCCATGTATGGCTCATACCCGTTTTTACTGGACCTTTTTTCGGTTTCTGCCCGTCTCGAACTTACCTTTTCTTCTTTTTGATGTCGTGAAATAATATCTTCTTCAATCCTCAGCTTCGTGCTGTACCTGTTATAAACGTCATTCCATGTCGTCGCTGGGAATTCACGAAGACTCTCCTTGAGTCGCCTCATAGCTTCTGAGCTTTTTTCATTCAAGTTACTTGTGAATGCTATAGCTGCCCAATTGTCAGGTACGCGCGGTAATGTCATTCTTTCACGTTGGAATCTGTCTACGAACTCTCTGAGCAATTCTGAATCCCCTTGCTTGATTTTGAAAATATCCTTCATTCTTTTTTCAACTTTCTCAGCTCCCGAGTGTGCTTTGACAAAAGAATCTGCAAGCTCAGCAAAAGAATTCATAGAATTTTCCGGTAAAAGAGAATACCATGTTAATGCACCCTTAGTGAGTGTTTCACCGAATTTTTTGGCCAATACGGATTCAATCTCCTGTTTGGTCATGTCATTGCCTTTGACGCCCGTTGTGAATGCAGTCACGTGGTCTCGTGGATCAGTTGTTCCATCATATTTTGGAATATCAGGCATTTTAAATTTCTTTGGAATTGGGAGGGGAGCAGCACTTGGCTTCCAGGATTGTTGCGAATATTTATCCATATCTATCCCTTTGATCACGGGAGGCACCCCGGGTATTTGCTCTATGCGGTCATTTTGCTCCTTAAGCTATTTCTGCAATGTTAGTACTAAATTTTGTAGATCAGAATTGACTAAATTACCTGGTATTCCTTCTTGTGATTCGCTGGGGGTCCCACCACTTCCTGAATTTACAAGCCCAGAACGAGGATTCTCCAAAGTGTTGTTATTTGGAGTGGGTGTGAGTGGTGCAACAGGTAACTGACTAGAAAAGTCTTCAAGAGCTTTATTAACCTGTGCAGTAATTAATTTTTGCAAAGCTTCATCGATAGCTTCAATATTTTCCAATTGAGCGTTTCCATGTGCATGGGATCCATCAGGAGTGCCTTCTCGAGACCGTCGAGGAGAGCTTTGTGGAGAAGGAACAGGAGTATGATTGTCCTGTTGATTCCCCCGAAGTTGCTAGTTTTCTTGATTTCCCTGAGTGTTGTCATTATTGTTCGACATGGTTGATGTAACAAGGAAAGTTAAGCTAAACGAATAGATTATCAGATTTCCGGTAGCGGAACCGATTTGTTTAACCAAAAAATAGAATTTCAGTCAAAGCTTTATTTTAAGAAGAACAGGGGCTACTGATAATCAGAAATGAATAAGAATAATTGACTTTGAGAGCAATAGAATAGGTAACAGAAAATAGAGTAATTCAGTATATTCAGTTGATATTTCGTGTCCCTCCAATTGATCCATTCTCTCCTCTTTTATAGCTATTTTGGAGATATGTGTTTTGCCTTTTTCATAATAAGGTCTTTATAGACAATTAAAGGCATTAAATGTTACGTTACCCAATCATTGTATTTAATACAGATTCTCTAACGTTTTTAATATCAAAGGCTCATTAAGTACTGTATCTGTACTCCTTTGTACAGTCAGGTTCATTCTCTTTAATTCTTAGACTTAAATAGGTACGGACGCTGAATCTTTCGAATAGCTGCTCGTGCCTCTTTTCATGCCTCTGCTCGTACCTGTTGCAACTCGTACCTCTTTGCTAATCATAATTCCTTGATCGATCCACGTGTCATGACACGTCATCTTTATATGTAAACTCAATTTTTCCCAATACAGTATGTTAGATGGTGTTGAATACTTGAATGCTGGTAGTGAATAGCTGTTACATTTTGACATACAAAAGTTTAATTAGAATGCTGCATTGATCTCTCAATACTAGAAGAAACTGCATATAGTGTGAACTACTCGAGGAATTCTGCAACTCTGATTGAAGGTTGCTATACATAAAACCATGAATAGTCAGTGAAGGCCAAGGAAACAGGAGTCTTAGTGACTGAAAATGACTTACGGGAGTTCCGGTAACGTGTGTCCACAAGGCATGCTCTTTGATCGGTCAATTTGAATAGGCTAGATGAAAATGACAAGGTAGTTGCTGGACATTAACTTCAGAGATTTTTTTTGGATTTGGTCTATTTTATGTGAACGTCAATCCTTCTACAATGTAAAATCTAGACATTACGGAGCATTTCTCTAGACTATTAGTACAAGTTACCTTCGCCGGCACAGGTACTAGGAAACTCTCTATTCAAATTTAAACATTGGCTCAACCAGGACTGGTTTTTCAACAGGAATATCTGTTGCTATTTGAGAAAGAGTTATATGACCAAAGGTGTAGCACAATTCAAAACAGGTAATAGTAACAATTTAGTAACAAAAGATTAAAAGAAAAAACTGTTCAAGTCCTAGTAAACAGAAGGTACACATCCGGACAGACAGCTATTGCTTCCTGACATGAGAGCAATATATGAATGAATCTACCTCATCTATGCATGCTCTAATAACCCAAAACACTCTGAAAATGTACCCATTGATCACTGCTCTTCCTTTGCCCTAGCTTAAAGGGCACCGGCCATGCATGGCCTCTCCTTCTTTTGACTCTCTTTAATTTTATATGTTGTACAATTGATATAGTACTCTAACTAACAAAAGAATTGGTAGGTGACATAAACAAAGTAGCATTTCGAATTGTAAGTGAAATAAACAAACTGCACCATGATTGATTTTTTGTATGATATCATCCTGGTGCCAATAATCCCAACAAATACTTTGCCAACCGTTACAAGATCAACCTAGCTATGAAGAGGCTTTTCTGTTAAAACACTTACTTAAAATTTTACAAATTTGACCATTTAACTTTTGTATACTGACAGTGAAGATCTTTTATGCTACGTTTGTCAATATAATAAGTTATATGAGTTAGACTTGTAAGAATTGATTTGTGGACAAAAGTTTGGGCTATACGTCTCAGGAAGGGCTGGAATGGTGCATTTCAGAAAATGTCAAATTACAGTTGGATCTACTTGTTTTGGGAAACTGGAATGGCCAATACGAAACATGTTTAGGGTAAAATTTCATGTCATCATTATTCAGTTAAAATTGACGTGACAAAATTCTAATCGTATGGTGATTTTGTATGCCAATTACTGTTGAATTACTTTAGCTTTAGGGAATTCCAAATGAAGCCAAATGAGTCTAAGCTAGCAAATGGAAGAACCAATCAAAATGTGCATTCTAGACATTGTGAAAAAGAAACATCAAATGTACTAGTAGAGTTCCATATTCTACTCCTGAACGATTGAAAGATGCATTAATTGAGACAAAAATTAATATGCCAATGTTGTCACCACCATTGGCACTTCAAAAAAAGGTCTATATAAACTTATGACAAGAAAACTCAAGTGACAGTAAACCTTCTAATTCAACAAATCTTGCTCAGGTTGCTCTCTTTCTCTGCTGCAAAACTAACTAACTCTTTCTTTTTGTCCTAGATTGTCTTAGACATATCTTCACTTTTGTTGTTAATGTTGTAATGAAAAGAGTTTTTTGTAAATAACTCTGCATTATATGTTTAATCTGATACATTATCTTTCTTCTTTATTTATTGTTCCCTTAATAACTTTATGCAGTTGAGTTCACAGTCTGAAGGCCAACCAACCACAAGATATGGAGCAACAACTAGTTCTCTCCAAGAGCATTGACAATAATGAAGCTGTTATCATGCAGAATATCGATGAGGATGAGATTTTCCCATCTGAAAAAACCAACTATGTAGTTTGCACAAGTAAAATAGAAGGCAATAAAAAGACTAAGAAAGGCTTAATAAAGATGCGAAGCCTGGACTTTGCAAAGGAATCACCAATACACGGAAAATCTCTGCATCATGCAAGATCATTTAGTTCTCATTTTCTAATAAACATAGATGAGATAATGAGCGATGATGATAACGAAAAAGGTGCACTTATAAGCAAGACTTCAAGTGGAAATATGGGAATTTTCCCCTACGACCAATCCTCCATTACCTCACAAAGCATCTCTGATGACGTGACATTAGAAAACACGCGAAAAAGTAAGAAAATCATTAATGCATCAGAACATAAAATATAGCAGCCTCAATAGCGGCTAGGTTGCCATTTTTATGTATGTGATTTCTTTGACAATTTTTATTGTTCAGAGAACAATATCATGGAAGTGAAGACATCATGCACTATGGATCAGGAGGATGAAGATTCATGCAGCTGGAGAAGAATACAAATTGAGCCAACATTACGTATACGTCTTAAGGTGGTTAATGCATGGATCTCTTATGAACATTCAACTTCTTATAACATATAAGGATTAAGATTAATAAATACATTTTTCTCGTTGTTTTGCAGTTTCAGGATGTGAAGTACACAGTGGCGTTGAAGGGAGAAAAGCATTCTGATGCAGAAAAGTGCATACTGCAAGGAGTGAGTGGTTCAGCCTGTCCAGGTGAAGTTCTTGCTTTAATGGGACCTTCAGGTGGTGGTAAAACAACTTTACTCAAGCTTCTGAGTGGAAAGGTAAAGAATGATAGTGGAATGATTACTTACAATGACCAGCCATATAATAAGTCACTGAAACAAAGGTAAATGCACTAACTACTCTTGATAAAAATTCCATCCTAATATTATAGTTCAAATGGAGAATTATTGATAATCACTCAACAGGATCGGGTTTGTGCTGCAAGATGATGTTGTATTTCCCCATCTCACTGTGAAAGAAACCTTAACATACGCTGCTTTGCTTCGTCTACCCAATAAGTTAACTAAAGAACAGAAGAAAGAGAGAGCTATTAGTGTTATAAATGAGCTTGGCCTAGAAAGGTAACAATTCTTCATTTTCTACTAACAAATGTGAGAAACTGTATGATTGTTCTTCTTTCTACTTCTAAGGGTGATATATTCTATCTTAACCAACAAAATAAGCTCTCTTTATTAGTTGTTTTGATGATTATACTACATAAAAAGAAAAGAATTTCACATGAACAGTCTTGTCATGTCAAGTTGACTCTAGCTTAACTTTCTTGATGCTTCTAAGATTGTAATACCTTGTAAAGTTGGACACTGAAGTTGTTATTTCAGGTGCCAAGACACAATAATTGGAGGGGTATTTGTTAGAGGAATTTCAGGAGGCGAAAGAAAACGAGTTTGCATTGGAAATGAAATTCTTCTGAATCCATCACTTTTGTTCCTAGATGAACCAACATCTGGTTTGGATTCAACCACAGCACTTCGAATCGTGCAGACGTTGCACAACATTGCCAGGGTACTCGTTGTGAAAGAGTAGTCTCATTTTAGACTAGCTTTCAAAAGTCTCATTGAACAAAACATCTTCTTTTTTTTTTTTTTTATAGGCTGGCAAGACAGTGGTAACAACAATACATCAACCATCGAGTAGATTATTCAGCAGATTCGATAAGCTGATTCTTTTGGGACAAGGCTGCTCAATGTATTCTGGCAAAGCCTCTGAAGCAATGCTATATTTCTCTTCAATTGGTTGTTCTCCCCTCATAGCAATGAATCCAGCAGAGTTTCTTATTGATCTTGCAAATGGAAATATAAAAGACAAGTCTATTCCTTCAGATCTAGAGAACAAGTTTCTACCAGGAAACCATCATTTTAAGAGCGAAAATGAAGGACCTTCCTCAGCTGATGTTCATGAGGTATAGCAGATCAGCCTTCTTTTCTTCTCTGTAATAACCATATGATAATATATATCTAAAAGAACCAAAAATTTCAGTATTTTGTTGGGGCTTATGAGTCAAGGGTTGCCAACGAAGAGAAAATAAAGCTCCTGAACCATCGCCTAATAGAGGAAGATTCAGAAGAGCAGAGTTGGCCTAATTTAAGAGATTCTGGTGCAACATGGAACCAACAGTTTTCAATTCTTTTCACAAGAGGTATTAAGGAGCGAAGCCACGAATACTTCAGCAGTCTTCGGATAATTCAAGTCATAGCTACAGCTATTATTGTTGGCTTACTATGGTGGCATTCAGACACTTCATCTCCTGAAAAGGTGGCAGATCAGGCAAGTAATGAAATGCTTATTTTGTTTTAAACTAGCATGTTTCTATCTTTCCAGTTCTTTAACAAATTTGGTATGGAAAATTTGCAGGCAGGACTATTGTTCTTCATTTCAGTATTTTGGGCTTTCTTTCCTCTATTTGCAGCAATCTTCACATTCCCACAAGAAAGGGCAATGTTGGTTAAAGAGAGATCAGTGAACATGTACAAGCTTAGTGCCTATTTCGTCGCCAGAATTACTACTGATTTGCTTCTGGACATAGTTTTGCCTGTAGTATTCTTGGCGATTGTATATTTCATGGTTGGGTTGAAGCTGACATTCCCTGCATTTTCTTTAACTTTGGTCACTGTTTTACTCTGCATAATTGCTGCTCAGGTTAGAGGTTAAATTTGTTTGCCAATCATTACTATATTGTAGCATACTATTTTGATATAACATTTCATGTTACCTTTGTTCAGGGCTTAGGTTTGGCTATAGGTGCAGCATTCATGGATGTGAAAAAAGCAACAACTTTTGCTTCTGTTACTCTCATGACATTCATGTTGTCTGGAGGATTCTTTGTCCAGGTAATTAATACTTCCTCCGGTCCGTAATAAGTGACCTTTTGATCTTCGGCACACTCCTTAAATACTAACTCCTAGAAAACAAAATAGGTATTTTGCCTAATATACCCATAATTAAAATTTGCACATTGTTAACTTGACACATTGGGATATGTAAATAAAGAAAAATTTTGAAAAAACAAATTAATTTCTTCTTGATTAAGTAAAAGGTCACTTATTAAGTAACGTTTTATAAGCAGATGGATCACCTTCACAAGTGGATAAATCAACGTTAATGTTAGGTTTATTATAACTGTCACTAACTTAATTACTGAGATGCTTCCGTTATGTCAAAGAGATTCAATAATTTATATATGTTTGCACAGCGTTATTTTCCGACATAACATTCAATTGAACCTCCTTTGGACCACGTAGCTACGTCCTTGCTAGCAGCAAGTACTACTTATTATGTACAATTTGCACCACGCCCCTACCCTATCTGAATGGTCTAGATCCCATTAGGCTGTAGAGAAAAGGCACTCTAACTTTTCAGGAACAATAAATGGAGTAGGGTAAGAAAGAGTTTGTCAATATCAGCTGCAATGTGCACCTTAAAAAAAAGGTCATCACATCAACCAATTATAATGTATGATTTTAATTGTTTAAAGGGCAGTCCGGTGCACTAAGCTCCTGATATGCACCGAGTCCGGGGAAGGGTCGGACCACAAGGGTCTATTGTACGCAGCCTTACCTTGTATTTTGCAAGAGGCTGTTTTCACAACTCGAACCCGTGACCTCCTTGTCAAATGGCTCCAAATTTACTAGTTACGCCAAAGCTCCCTTCAATGATTTTAATTGTTTGTGACTTAACTTTTGTGATTGCAGGAAGTTCCAAGATTCATTTCATGGGTTCGGTATATCTCTATTAACTATCACACATACAGACTTCTCTTAAAGATTCAGTATAACTCCTTGGGAAGTTCAAAGTATGGATCAGTTGTCCCTGAGTCTGGTGGAGTTGAAGTAGGAGCAATGTTGGTGATGATCATTGGATATAGGTTATTAGCCTACTTCCTCCTTAAAAAAATGAAACTGAGAACAACTACATAATTGAATTTTCTTTTATCATTCAAGCTCCAATTACTACCAATAAGTTGTACTGCAACATTTTGTACTATGTTCTTTCTTAATCTATTTCATATGTTTCCTTCTTTATATTTATTTTTTAGTTGTGGAGATAGAGAGTTTTGGGACTACATATTTTGAACTTCTAATTTGCATCTAGATGAATCACTTCTTTTTCCTTGTTGTTCAGAAGTGGAGGCGCATAGTGAGGTGTTTTACCTACTATGAGATGAAACAAATTATTTTTTAATTTTTAATTTACCTGAAAATGAAAATAATATTTAAAGAATATTAGAAATTGAAGAAAGTAGAATGAAAATGCGAGATTTTTCATTTAACTATCTAAGCATATATGTGATTAATCATATGATGAGCAACCAATTCTTAATTATATGTAGGACAATACACTATTTAAGTTATACATAATGAAATAGAAATTAACCTGAACATCTAAGGTGATAATTCAAGACGTAAAATATGCACAAGACATTTTGGGGCATATAGGACAACCAACAACTCATGGTATTAAGCATGAATTGTACTAACACATCACCTATGTATCGAGGTTGTCAGCCCTATGAGACATTAGGCATAGGATGCCTCACCTCGAGAAGAATCCTGAACAAGTTCTCTTTTATAATTTCATAGACATTTTACCAAAATTTCAGTAACGATGCGTGAAACAAGAAGCCAAACCCAGTAAACAAAAATAACGAAACTAAACTGAAGAAACAAAAGTCAATTGTTCACCAAACTTATAGCTACTCTAGGACACTGTTGTACAACCTTTTTGCAGCATTCAAATGAGTCCAAGCAGTAAAGTGGTGAGCAATCAATCCCAAATTGCATTTCCGACCCGAAGTTTCAAGAAACTTAGCAACTAACATATGCATCCATAGTGGGTTTTATTATTTTAATAAAAGATAAGGGGTGTGTTTGGTATGAAGGAAAATGTTTTCTATGGAAAATGTTTTCATGGAAAATGAGTGGTTTTATCACTTATTTTTCTTTGTTTGGTTGATGAGTGGAAAATATTTTCCGGAAAATATTTTCTATTGTTTGGTTAGAGTCCTCACCCCTCCCCCTCCCCCTCCCCCCCACCCCTTCCCCTCGCCCACCCCTTCCCCAAGTCTCTAAAAATTGACGCAACCCAAAGCAACTAATGTGTTGCTTTATTTTTTTACGTAAAAACCGCAAACATTCGAACCCGTAAATTTTATAATTTCTAAACCTATAAACTTTCAAACACATAAACCTCTAAACTCATAACTTTGGAACTTGTAAAATTTCGAACCTGTAAAACGACAGATGAAAAAATTAAAATTGAAAATGTATATAAAAAAATAGTTTTTTTCCGGGGGGGGGGAGGGGGGAGGCAGGGGGCAGGGGGCAGAGGCAGGGGGGGTAT
>NW_017671731.1:45621-60216 GCF_001879085.1 Nicotiana attenuata | reverse complement strand
CCTTTTTGAAGAGAGAGGTCGGGTGGGGTTTGGGTGGGTGGGTGTGGGGGTGGGTTGGGGATAGGGTGGAGAAGGTTGAGAAGGAGTTTTGGAAAATGTTTTCCCTTCTCTTGATAAGGAAAATATTTTCCTCCAATCGAAGGAAAATGAGTTGATAAGGAAAATGTTTTCCAAAATATTTAAGCCAACCAAATATGGAAAAATTGGAAAATATTTTCTGGAAAATGTTTTCCTTCATACCAAACACACCCAAGATTGATATAAGAAATCAGTGAGCGAGGGGACTTTTAAGATGGTCTAAGTCAAGTTGGACAAAATTTTCGAAAATTAATTAGGAGTTGGGTGGAATAATGTTATTGATTCATGTATGTACTAGTATTATCACCCGCGCAAATGCGCGGACACTAACCATGTAATATAGTTGAGTTATTTGGATTATATGTAAATAATCTTAAAACTTAAACTTTCTCTAATAAATATAGATAATTATTGGATATTAATTAAGAAACACTACATGAAAAAGATTAACCATTTCTCAAATTTCCTAGATGTAATTCTATTTTTCTTTATTGGACCATTCTCGCCGGTGTCATTGGATCCTAAAATTAGTCGCGAAGCAAAATAATAACTCATATTTATGATAAAANAATCAAAGGTTGAGACTATGAAGGACTCTTTGGATACGACTTGACTATTTTACTACTACTTGAACTCTTATTTTGTGTGTTGATATCTTTCAAAAATGATTTCTATATTAAAATTTCAATTTCTAAAATATTATTTTTAAATAATCATTTATTTTTATAATAATGTAAGTGAAAATAGTATCCTTAATTCAAAACTCATGTTAGTCGGCTATCTAAAAATTTAAAAAATTGTCTAGCCAGGAATTTTTTTTTTCTAATTTGACCCCATTTTGATATTTGACATCAACCATATTAAATATCCGAGTTATTTGAATGAAAATAACCTTAAAATTTAAACCTTCTAGATAATCGTTAGACATCAATTACGAAACAGTACATGAAAAAAGACTAACATTTTCTCAAATCTCATAGTGATAATTTTATTTTTGCATCATTCTCATCGGCGTCATTAGAACCTAAAAATAGCCAAAAAGTGAAATAATAACTCGTATTTATGTCAAAGCACAAAGGTTGACACAATATGAACGATTCTTTGGTTACGACATGACTCTTTCACTACGACTTGACCTATTATTTGGTATGTTGTTATCTTTCAAAAAATATTTCTATTTTGACATTCCAATTTCTAGAACTTTATATATATATATATATATATATATATATATATATATATATATATAATTATTATCTTTATAATGATGCAAGTGAAGATATTATCCTTAATTTAAAATTCACTTTAGTCGGCTATCTAAGAATTTAAATGATTCTTTAGCCGGTGAAATTTTATTTCAATATGACATCATTTTGAGTTTATCAATATTTCTAGCCACAGATTTTGAATTTTAAATACCCTATATACAGAGGTGGATATAGGATTTATACTTTATGGATTCAATTTTTAAGGTTTTGGCATTAAACTCATTATATTTTTAGAGTTATGGGTTCACATCTACTATTTTTATAATTTTAAGAATTTTTACAAATAAATTTTTGCTCAGCGTGAAAAGTTATGGGTTCAACTGAATCTGTAGTCAACACTCTACATCTGCCTCTGCCTATATATGTAACGACTCGACCGGTCGTTTTGAGCATTTGCATATCGCTCGCCAGTTTTCGGGCATGACTAGCTCCGTATGATGTATAATGACTTATGTAAATCGTCGGTTTTGGTTTTCAGGATAACCGGAATAGATTTGGAAGAACAATTCTCACTTTGAAACTTTAAATTTGGAAGGTTTGACCAAGTTTTGACTTTTTAGTAATCGATTTTGGATTTGGATTTTTGTGATTTGGTTAGCTCCGTTAGATGATTTGGGACTTAGGAGCGTGATCGGAATGTATTTTGGAGGTCCGTGGAAGATTTAGGCTTGAATTGACGAAATTGAAATTTTGGATTTTCCGGTCGGCATTGGAAATTTTGATATCGGGGTTGGAATGGAATTTCAGAAATTGGAGTAGGTCTATTGTGTCATTTTTGACGTGCGTGCAAAATTTGAAGTCAATCGGACTTGATTTGATAGGTTTCAACATCGAATATAGAAGTTGGAAGTTCATAGTTTCATTAAGCTTGAATTGGGGTGTGATTCGTCGTTTTAGCGTTGGTTGATGTGATTTGAGAGTGGGTCTAAGTTTGTAGGATGTTATGGGATGTGTTGGTAGATTTGGTTGAGGTTCCGAGGGTCTCGGATGAGTTTCGGGGTGAGTTTTGAGGGAGTTCGGACTTTTCAGCACTCGGAAGTTGTTCCGGATCGTGGGGGTACTACGGACAGCGGTAAATCATCGCCCCAGCGGTCAAAAGGACCGCTGTTAGCGATGATATTTCGCTGCAGCAGTGGGATTTCCGCTGTCAGCGGAAATCTGTCCGCCGCCGCGGTCATCAAGAATTCACAGGTTCATTGGTCCTACTTCGGAAGTTTATATCTTTCTATCTACAAGGAATTTTGAGATGACTCAAAAATGAAAGTTGTATCCCCTCGTGTCTAGTTTCTAGAAAGGTAAAGAAATCATAATTTGGACATGTGTAGAGAAAGTTATGGCTAAAATATTAAGGCATGTCTGTGCAGCCACCAAAAGCGTGGTCACCAGTGGTTTACCGCGGTCAGCGGTGATTTTCATCATTCGATTACAGATTTGGCAAAATTACATGATTATAACGTTGGATTTATCATTTGATTAGAGACTTGGGATGAAAATTTGGGAAAAATTTATGGAACTTCATAAAATGAATTCTTTGGGTTTGAAAGCCGATTCGGAGTTGGAATTGAGTGAAACTAGTATGGATAGTCTCCTAATTGAATGGGTTGTCAAATTTTGAGACTTTGGTCAGATTCCGAGACATGGGCCCGGGGGCCGGATTTGAGCAATTTCGGGATTTTTGAGTTAATTTGATTATTTTCGCTTGGACTTTGTTCCTTTAGCGTATATTGATGATAATATAGTGATTTTGGTTATATTTCGAGCATTTGGAGGCCGATTCGAGAGGCAAAGGCATCGCGGGGTACAATTTGGACCGGTTTGAGGTAAGTAATGATCGTAAATGTTGGTCTGAGGGTATGAAACCCCGGATTTCACATCGTTGTGCTACTTTGAGGTGACGCACACGCTAGATGACGAGCTTGGGGTCGTGCACTGTTGGGGATTGTGACTTGGTCCGTCCCGTACGACTATTAGGTCGGGTATTTGATTGAAAACTGTTTGATATCATTGTGTTTTGGGAAGTATTACTATGTTTTGGGCTGAATGCCATATTTGGGCTTAGTGCCAACTAGGGGTGGCAAAATGGTTGAAAGAAAACAGTTAACCACCCATATTATCCACTAAAAAATGGGTAGGATAATGAACTTTTTAAAAACGGGTCAAATATGGATAAGAACCATATTATCCATTTATAAAATGGATAACCAATGAGTAACCAAGGATAACCAATGGGTCTAACTTTTACATTTGTAAAGCCTCAAATTGGGGGTTCCTCAAGTTAGAGATACTAAGAATTCTCCCAAAACTGATCATATACAAGAAGTCATGGATAATATGGGTAACCCATATTATCCGCCGGTTAACCCATTTTTTATCGGTATTAAATATGGGTCGGGTCGGATAATTAATCCATTTTTTTATTACCCATTTTCAACCCGAACCATATCCGACCCGGCCCGCCCGTTTGCCCCTCCTAGTGCCAACTGTTTGGACACTCAGGGGCTTTTTACTACTATTCCTCATTATTTTTGGCTTAATATCTGCACTCAGTCATGCTGTATTTTACTAATTTCATAACTCAGCCGTATTTCCTCCGTTCTGACACTTCAAATAATATTTTGTGCTGAGTTTCCTGTTTTACTATTGCCCGAGTGGCTTGAGAGGTTTTCGACTGAGTGAGGCCGAGGGCCTGTGTTGTGAGGATATTATGGGATGGGGTTGCACGCCTCAGCAGGTTGTTACTGATTTGTGATATTGAGAGGCCAAAGGCCTGATTGATTTATGCCACGAGGTGGCTTGTTATTATGTGAGGCCGAGGGCCTGATTGATTATGCCACGAGATGTCTTGTTATAGAGCTTGGGCTATAGGAGCCCCTCCGGAGTCTGTACACCCCCAGTGAGCGTGAGTACCCAGTGTGAGTGATGTGATGTAGCCCGAGGGGCTGTTGTTGATTTGTATTGTTGCCCGAGGGGCTGTGATTGATTCATATTGTGGCCCGAGGAGCTGTTCTTGATCCCTATTTTGCCCGAGGAGCGGTTCTTGATTCATGTTATGCCCGAGGGTCTGCTTACGAGTGATTGTGAGGTAGCCCGAGGGGCTGGTTCTGTTGATATTTTGCCCGAGGGGCGGTTGTGGTACTTGTTTTTCCCGAGGGGCTATTTACGTTTCTACCCTTTTTCTCATTGTTTTCATCACTCGTTTGAAACTATTGAAAGATGTTTAAAAAGTTTTTACTGAACCGAGTAATTGTTATTAGTTTTGTTGATTTACTGTATTGATTCTGCACATATATTGTTTTGCTGTGGTGCTATGACGTTATATTACCTGTTTCTTACTGCTCGGATGCTTTTACTTTTATTACTTACTGAGTTGGCATACTCACATTACTCCCTGCACCTTGTGTGCAGATCCAGGAGTCCCGGGGCGCGATAGTGAGTTTTGATCAGTCTTTCAGCAGTCTCCGGAGTTGACTAGGTAGCTGCTTGGCGTTCGTAGCCCAGTGCTTCTCCTTCCTATCTTATTCAGTTTGTCGTAGTATTTTATTTTCGGACTATGTTGTCTTTTCTTGTTCCTAGACGGGTTGTAGTTGCTTGTGACTGGTGACACCCTGATGTCGGGCTTGTGTTATATTTCCACAATGCTTATTCTAACTTATATTATGGGATTTTAGCACTTAATGGCTTAAAATGACTTATTATGAATTTCTGGTTGGTTTCGGGGTTTGTGTCGGCTGGCCTAGTTTCACGTTAGGCGCCATCACGATCGGGTCAGTTTTTGGGTCGTGACAAGTTGGTATCAGAGCCTAGGTTACATAGGTCTCACGAGTCATGAGCAGGTTTAGTAGAGTCTCGCGGATCGGTACGGAGACGTCTGTACTTATCTTCGAGAGGCTGTAGAACCTTTAGGAAATTCCACAGTCTTGAATTCCTATTGTGTGTCCTTGATTCAGTTTGAAATATAACTTTTTGAATTCCTTCCACGCATTCGTGTGCGCGTATAAGCGCTCGGTATCAGTTGTGCATCGATGGCTTGTGATTCCCTAATTGAGGGGCGAGAGATGATTTCTGTGTATTAATGTTAGGCCAATCTAGAGGACTTGAGGTCGGGCTCTGCTTGTAGCTTGAGCACTGAGGTGTTGATTGTGCGAGCACGTGCTTCTGGATTTATATACTCGGTAGTGTCCCTATTAGTGGAAGTGATGACTGGATGGCTATGTGATGAGTATGATGTGACTGTGAGATGCGTTCATATGATTTGAATGTGACGAGAAGGGTCTGCTTGAGGATAGAAAGAACTATTTGGTGCTCGATTTTTCACCTTGATTGGATGTATTGCCTCGAGTTATGGGTGTGTGAAGGATCTTTTCATGTTGTCTAGTTGGGGAGTGGAGTAGATTTCATGTTACGATATGAGTTCAGACTCGGGAAGATTTAGTGATTGCGTGATGTCTATGACGATGGAAGGGTATGAAGAGATATTAGTTTTAGGCAAAGCAGGTGGGTTATCTCCTGCGGAGTGTTCTGAAGTTTGTGTGATCCTTATGTTGTTTGTTGAGAGACCTCCTTTACCAGTGAATTATATGTGCTGCAGATTGAGTTTGGATCGCGTATGAGAGTGGACTTGACTATTACGAGTGTGAATGCGAGAGTTGTAGATGATTTGAAGTACTAGCTGGTTTGTGTTATGCGAGTTTATGAAGTTTAGTTTAATCTCACTATGGCAGTATGGCAGTAATAGAGTATGGGTATCGTGAGTTATGGTGTGTTTTAATCTGTGGCTTTGAGCTAAGTGGGGGAGTCTGCTATTGATAAGTTGATTGCGCGTCTAAGTGTCGTATCCGTTTCAGTTTGAGGTATACTGGCTAATCAGTTGTGGCTTATAGGGGTTGAGATCGAGGATGACTCGAGTAAAAGAAATTTTGGATAGGGGCCGTGTTATGCTTTATGGGTGTATAAGAATCATGGAATGACTTGAGTTGTTATTGGTGAAGGATGTAATGTGCATGGAGCAGGAATTTATTTGGTTGCATTAGGGTAGGGTTACTTCCTAGAGTGTTGGAGTGCTAATGGAGCACATGTCGTTCGGTCCATTTGATCAGTCTAATTAAGGTTTGAGCAGAGTAGATGACTCCTAAGAGTGGTTTTTAAGAGTTCAAGATTTTCATGTAGCAGTTGGGGGATCTTCAGGATGTGTATTTGGCTAGAGACCGAGGATTACATTGGAGGGTGTCAAGACTTGTGACATTTCTATATTATTATAAATTCTACATATCAGCATCAGGAAGGTGAAGGTAATGGCTTTAGATTCGTAGGAAATCTCTTCAGGGTAAGTATTCGGAATGTGGTGCTTATGGGGATATTTAAGAGACTATTCAGCGGCTTATGAGCCTTAGACGGTGTGGTTTCATGCTTGGGTCTCATGTGGGAAGTCTGGGTTGAGGATTGCGGTATTATGGCAAGGAGAAGTATCGATTCGAAGGTAATTCAGAAGAAACTTGGATAAATAGTCGGATCGGCATGGTAAGGGATATGATTAGTTCTTTGGGCGCTTATGAGGTAATGAGTTTTTATAGGTGTTTCGTAGCAATGCTCTTGGGTTCTGGTGACCTGCGTAGCTTGGTTGAGTTAGAACGATTCAGTCCTGATGGTTTGGTTTTGTGCAAATGGGATTCGGAGAATTCTTAATGGTTTCTACCACGGTTAGAGATGTATATTTTCTACTAGCGTGAGGAGCATGTGATGTATAGTGATTTCCTTCTAGATGGGATGAAATGGAAAGTTCTTGACTAGTTGAGTACGTAGTTGCTTGTGGCTCGGAAGGGATTATGAAGTTCTCATATCTATCATAGGATGGCATGGTATATGCGGTATGTTGTGTAGGGTTGAGATTTGCATGTGTAAGGTCATGGTTCAGTTTTGGAAGGAAGGTCATAAATTCTTAGGCAGCACGGGCAGTTTCATATGACTAGGTGAATGATATCACTAATTGGGGTGGCTTGATGAGAGTATACATTTTCAGAAATGGGCAATGTGATTGAGTTAATAATACATCATTGGTATTGCGGCACTCTCTTGTTGGATCGATTGCTGATATTCAAGTTTGCTGGGTAGCACAGAAGAATTATAGGAGTATCCCTCGTGGAATGATAGAGTACCAGATGTGTATTAGATGTTTGGGCAGTGGAGTTGGGATCGAATATAGTGATTCGTGTGCGATATGGATTTGGAGACTGGAGTTCTCATTAGCAGGTTATGTCGTGGTTGTGGACCGCGTGTATCGGCCTTGTGTGGTGACTATTGGGGGTTTGGAGACTTGAGTGGATCCTTTGTTGCTTAGTATAGCCGATTTTGTTGTGATTTTGGGTATGGATTGGTTGTCTCCGTGTCATGCTATTCTGGACTGTTACGCTAAGACGGCGACGTTGGCTATGCCAGGGATGCCCGAATTTAGTGCAAGGTTCGACGGATTATGTTCCCAGTAGGGTGATTTCATTTTTGAAGACCCAACGGATGGTTGGGAAGGGTTGTCTTCTTATTTGGCCTTCGTGAGGGATTTTTCGGATGTGGTTCCTGCGGCCGGGCATGCCGCCAGGCAGGGTTGTTGATTTCAGTATTGATTCGGTGGCGGGCACCGTATCGTATGGCACCGACGGAATTAAAGAGGGTGAAGGAGCAACTTCAGGAACTGCTTGATAATGGGTTCATTGGTAGGATAATACGGATGTGTGTTCCACGTCGAGTCGGCTTTGTTGACTCCGAGTTGCTATTGTCGAGGGATGTGTTGATTCGATTGCTATTGAGCTTATTAGTGTTCTGGAGTGACCTATGAGTTACCTTTCCATATTGCGAGGTGTTATGATTTGCTGGTTATAGGCACATACGGTGCAGTTCTATTGGGGTCTCATAGTGGAATTCGAGCGGGAAGAGTATTGGGCATTGCTCGGTGGATGGCGTATCGATTGTGTCCTATCGTGTTTGTGTGGTGTTATGTCATTTGTTTCTCCGTGGTTATGATGATTTGCTTTTGGTACTAGACATCAAATTGCGCGTGGTTGTTGATTTTGAGCATAGTGACTTGAGGTGTTCATGTGGACCAGTGTTTGGATAGGGTCGCGCGTTGCAGCGAGGTTACGTGGAGGTATGATCCTTCGGTTTAGATTCGTGTGTTCTGGTTCTACGAGGTGTGATGGGTTCTTGGCATTGTGTTGTAGTGGTACTGGTGAGCTTGCGGTACGACTCTCTCATTTGAGTACAGTTGGACTGTTGCTTATCGGTGCACGGATTTCACGGGTTGTGGATTGAGACTATATCGATATGTCATGTCACTAGAGGAGTGGTGTTGGATGAGATGAGTTCATTGAGATCTAGAATGAATACTATCGGATTCAATTTCAGCATGTTGAAACAATAATATCGATGTTCGGCTTAGAAATTTACTATGGTCCTTGCCAAAGGAGAGGGAGCTTCATGAATGGTTGATATGAGGAATGGTTATGACTTTCTACATGTTTAGTTCATCATTGGCAGTATACTAAAGTGTGAGAATGAGGCTTTGTTTGAAAAGAGGTTTATTACCGATATTGGGTTGTTTGAGCAGCTGCTGTGATCAGAAGTTATCGCTACGAGTGGTTGAGTTATGTGGTATATCATGTGATTACATCTTGGGTTACGGATATGGTTTGGTACATCTTGTTTAGACTTATACAGCATATAGATGAGAGATTCTGATCTTATAGATAAGTTCGGGAATGGAAATTTTGTTCTAAGGTTCATGGGCTTAGTTGGATTGCAAAATTTCAGTTATGATGCGTTATCAGACCCGGTTTTGACTTATGTAAATCGTCGGTTTTGGTTTTCAGGATAACCGGAATAGATTTGGAAGAACAATTCTCAGTTTGAAGCTTTAAATTTGGAAGGTTTGACCAAGTTTTGACTTTTTAGTAATCGATCTCGGATTTGGATTTTTTTGATTTGGTTAGCTCCTTTAGGTGATTTGGGAATTAGGAGCGTGATCGGAATGTATTTTTGAAGTCCGTGGAAGATTTAGGCTTGAATTGGCGAAATTGGAAATTTGGCATTTTTCGGTCGGCATTGGAAATTTTGATATCGGGGTCGGAATGGAATTCCGGAAAGTGGAGTAGGTCCGGTGTGTCATTTGTGACGTGCGTGCAAAATTTGAGGTCAATCGGACTTGATTTGATAGGTTTTGACATCGAATATAGAATTTGGAAGTTCTTAGTTTCATTAAGCTTGAATTGGAGTGTGATTCTTGGTATTAGCGTTGCTTGATGCGATTTGAGAGTTGGGATAAGTTCGTAGGATGTTATGGGATGTGTTGGTACATTTGGTTGAGGTTCCGGGGGCCTCGGATGAGTTTCGGGGTGAGTTTTGAGGAAGTTCGGACTTTTCGGCACTCGGAAGTTGTTCCGGATCGTGGTGGGACTGCGAACAGCGGTATATCATCGCCCCAGCGGTCAAAAGGACCGCTGTTAGTGGTGATATTTCGCTGCAGCAGTGGGATTTTCGCTGTCAGCGGAAAACCGTCCGCCGCCGCGGTCATGAAGAATCCGCAGGTTCGTTGGTCCTACTTCGGAAGTCTATATCTTTCTACTACAAGGAATTTTGTGATGACTCAAAAACAAAAATTGTATCCCCTCGTGTCTTGTTTCCAGAAAGGTAAAGAAATCATAATTTGGACATCTGTAGAGAAAGTTATGGCCAAAATATTAAGGCCTGTCTGTGCAGCCACTAGAAGCATGGTCACCAGTGGTTTACCGCGGTCAGCGGTAGTTTTCCACGGTCAGCGGTGATGGGAATCCGAGAGGTGCACTATAAATACGAGATTTGGGGTTTTATTTCATAGTTTTACCTAGAGAGCTCGGGTTTTGGCGATTTTTCGAGGGATTTTCAAGAAAACCATCGGGTTAAGTGATTCTAACTCAATTTTGGCAAAAATACATGATTATAACGTTGGATTCATCATTTGATTAGAGATTTGGGATGAAAATTTGGGAAAAATTTGTGGAACTTCATAAAATAAATTTTTGGGGTTTAAAAGCCGATTCGGAGTCGGAATTGAGTGAAACTAGTATGGATAGTCTCGTAATTGAATGGGTTGTCAAATTTTGAGACTTTGGTTTTCGAGACGTGGGCCCTGGGGCCAGGTTTGAGAAATTTCGGGATCTTTGAGTTAATTTGATTATTTTCGCTTGGGCTTTGTTCCTTTAGCGTATATTGATGATAATATACTGATTTTGGTTATATTTGGAGCATTTAGAGGCCGATTCGAGAGGCAAAGGCATCGCGGGCTAGAATTTGGACCTGTTTGAGGTAAGTAATGATTGTAAATGTTGTCTTGAGGGTATGAAACCCCGGATTTCACATCATTGTGCTACTTTGAGGTGATGCACACGCTAGATGACGAGCGTGGGGTCATGCACAGTTGGGGGTTGTGACTTGGTCCATCCCGTACGACTATTAGGTCGCGTATTTGATTGAAAACGTTTGATATCATTTTGTTTTGGGAAGTATTATTATGTTTTGGGCTGAATGCTATATTTGGGCCTAGTGCCAGCTATTTGGACCCTCATGGGCTTTCTACTACTATTCCTCACTGTTTTTGGCTTAATATCTGCACTCAGTCATGTTGTATTTTACTGATTTCATAACTCATCCGTATTTAGTCCGTTTTGACACTTTAAATGATATTTTGGGCAGAGTTTCCTATTTACTGTTGCCCGAGTGGCTTGAGAGGTTTTCGATTGAGTGAGGCCGAGGGCCTATGTTGTGAGGATATTATGGGATGAGGCTGTACGCCGCAGCAGGTTGTTACTGATTCGTGATATTGTGAGGCCGAGGGCCTGATTGATTTACGCCACGAGGTGGCTTGTTGTTATGCGAGGCCGAGGGCGTGATTGATTATGCCACGAGATGGCTTGTTATAGCGCTTGGGCTGTCGGAGCCCCTCCGGAGTCTGTACACCCCCAATGAGCTGAGTACCCAGTGTGAGTGATGTGATGTAGCCCGAGGGGCTGTTGTTGATTTGTATTGTTGCCCGAGGGGCTGTGATTGATTCATATTATGGCCCGAGGGGCTGTGATTGATCCATGTTTTGCTCGTGGGGCGGTTCTTGATTTATGTTATGCCCGAGTGGCTGATTACAAGTGATTGTGAGGTAGCCCGAGGGGCTGATTTTGTTGATATTTTGCCCGAGGGGCGGTTGTGGTACATATTTTGCCCGAGGGGCTGTTTACGTTTCTACCCTTTTTCTCACTGTTTTCATCACTCCTTTGAAACTATTGAAAGATGTTTTAAAAAGGTTTTACTGAACCGAGTCATTTTTACGAGTTTTGTTGATTTACTGTATCAATTCTGCACATATACTGTTTTGCTGTGGTGCTATGACGTGATATTACATGTTTCTTACTGCTCAGCTGATTTTACATTTATTACTTACTGAGCTGGCGTACTCACATTACTCCCTGCACCTTGTGTGCAGATCCAGGAGTCTCAGGGCGCAATAGCGAGTGGTGATCAGTCTTTCAGCAGGTCTCCGGAGTTGACTAGGTAGCTGCTTGGCGTTCGCAGCCCAGTGCTTTTCCTTCCTATCTTATTCAGTTTGTCGTAGTATTTTATTTCGGACTATGTTGTCTTTTCTTGTTCCTACGCGAGTTGTAGTTGCTCATGACTGGTGACACCCCGATGTCGGGCTTGTGTTATATTTCCGCACTGCTTATTCTAACTTATATTATGGGATTTTAGCACTTAATGGCTTAAAATGACTTATTATGAATTTCTGGTTGGTTTTGGGGTTTGTGTCAGCTAGACTAGTTTCACGTTAGGCGCCATCACGATCGGGTCAGTTTTTGGGTCGTGACAATATATATATATATATATATATATATATATATATATATATATATACAGGAACAAAGCAAGAGAATCAACTCGAGAGGTTCCATTCACCAAAAGACGGTACAACTAACGTACAAGGGATAACTGTAACAGGGAAATACTAAGCGCGATAAGAACAACTCAACAAGGGAGAGATAATACGAAACAACGCTTCCATAATACTCAGTTCTACAACAAGGAAGTTAACATGAATCAAATAATTACAATTAAGGAAGTATCCACTNTTTTGCTCAGCGTGAAAGGCTATGGGTTCAATTGAACGTGTTGTCAACACTCTACATCTGCCTCTGCCTATATATATATATATATATATATATATATATATATATATATATATATATATATATATATATATACACACACACACACACACACACACAAATTTTTTGTTCTTTGAATCATTAAATGTTAAATTAGTTGACTGTTATTATATAACATTGCATATATTGTTTTGAAATTGCCAAGTAGTTTTTTCTCGACACCGTACTTGGCTTAACCTCAATGCAAACTACTCAAGTTGCGTTTATATTCAAATTCAGATATCATATAAGTTTGTTAATAATAGTGATTTTTTAAAACGGCACACAATGTAAATTAAAAAAAATATTCTAAGATATCCTTGTCTTATAATCTATGTATTTGAGTTGAATTTTTTTTTTAAAAAAAAAAAATCGATGATATCAACTTCCAAATTTTTTATACTTAACATAGATGAAACAGAAGAAGAAATTCGTTGTCATCTCTTATTTCTGGTTTTTAGATTTTTTGTACATTTTTTCTATATTTAGTTTCTTTTATCTTATTATTTATGTCTTTTTTTTATGAATAATTAATTTATTTCTCTATAAAAAGATGAGTTTAAATAGAAATTATCTACATAAGAACTTTATTTATATCTTTAGTCTTTAATTGAAATTCTTCCATATTTTTCTTTTGGCTTTATCGAATCAACCTAAATAAGTGATCGCCTTACCACTTAAATTAAATATTGAAGAATGTGTAATTCATACATAATTCATATATAATATGTGTATAATCGTGTGTTGCTAGTATATCATCTATGGATATCACCTATAAAAAGTAAATAATAAATCTGGCCAGATATTTCTGTAAATATTTCATAAGATTTCGGTTTCTTGATTTTATCTATGATATGACTTCTATTAAAATAATTTAAAAACTCTACTAAAATTCAAAAATATCTTATCCTTTTATTTTTAAAATTATATTATATTTTAAAAAATAATCCCATTTTCAAATAATATTTTTACATTTTAAAAAAATATTTCATGTCATACCATTTTTTTTAAATATACTTTTTGTTACACTTCAAAAATTGCTATAAAAACTATCAATTAGAAACCAATGTCCCTCTTGTTGAATTCGAGAAAATAACTTTTCACATAATCTAGTGATTCAAAATTGATATTCTTCAACAAAAAAAATATTACCCTTTCAATGCTGGCTTGACTGCAGCTAAATGAAGAGGTTTCAGCTTATACCCTTCAATTCCTAGTAGGTGCTTTAAAATAATGATAGCAAATGTATAGCCAAAATTTTGTTATTTGTTTGATGTCCATTTATGCAAATCGACTCTTCAAACAAACGTTTTCCAAAAAGGAAAAAAATAATTTTTTTTGAATATTGAATGATTATTGTGATGGTTCTTTCTCTAGCATGTAGTTTTATTTTATTATATATGTAAGTAAACTTATTCGATTTTTGAACTCTTTTTTGTTATCTAGATAACCATAGACGTGTACCCTATATGTTACATTTATTTTAAAAGAAATTCGATTTATTCAAATCTAGCTATATTGTTTTAAAGAACTATAATTATAGGGTTTTAAATGTGAAAGAGTTTTATAGTTATATGGAATAGTTTTTTTTCCACAGGCGCATTAGTATTTAAATAATCAGAAAAGATAACAAATTGCATTTATTAGCTTGTCACTTGGCTTAACCACAATGCAATTATATATGATAACTTTCTTGCTTTAATATATATATTGTCACGACCCGGATTTTCCCACTATCGGAGTCGTGATGGCGCCTACTCGTGGTAGCTAGGCAAGCCAACTTATTTACCTTCCCATCACTAAGCAATTATTTTTAACAGTTTATAGCATCAATGTAGAACATGAAATTTAATAATAATAATAGCGGAAGTCTAATTCATAAGTCTGAATCAAAATGCGGAATAGTCAACAATAGCCTCTACCCAAGATTTGGTGTCACATTACTCACGAACCACTAAGAATAAACTAAATACAAAGGTCTGAAAGAAATATAACAGCTGTCTGTCTCGAAACAAACTAGAGGCGAACAAGTCAAAACG
>NW_017671731.1:20162-45430 GCF_001879085.1 Nicotiana attenuata | reverse complement strand
TTGAGCCAACGCTCCGAAGAATCAATCATTTCGTATGATTTCAATATTCGTATTCACAATTCGAGCCTATGCTCCCAGGAAAAATAAATGTCATATTACCGTTCACATGCTATTCACAACATATAGAATTCCTCCAATTAAACCACGGAGTTCACAACCAAGTCATGATAATCACGTTATAAGGACTCACGTCATGCTAGACACCATGTAATAGAATACCTCGTCACCATCCCTCTATTCACATCCGTACTCTGCAACACACTAGCATTAGCAAACAAGACTAACTCATATTCCCTCAAGCTAGGTTAAACCAAACACTTACCTGCAAAGCCTTGAAATCCAACTTTAATCCTCAACTATTCCCTATTACCTCGCGGTTCCACCTCCAGTTCTTCATCAAATCTAATCACAAATTGCTCAATTTACTTTAATAAACATTATATGAATCAATTTGGATGGCATAAAAAATGAGTTTCCCAAGTTTTTCCCAAAATTCCAAAATCGTCCCGGGCCCACGTGGTCAAAACTCGAGGTTCGAACCCAAAATCCGGTTACCCATTCCCCCACGAGTTCAAATATATAATTTATTTTGGAAATTCGGACCTTAAATCGCCGGTCCAACTTCCCAATTTATGGAAAACCTAGGTTCCACCCAAAAACCCCCAATTTCACCCATGAAAATCCTTGATTTCAAGTGGAAAACATGTTAATGATGTTAAAGTTGAAAAGAATTGAGTAAAAATCAACTTACAAATGATTTTGGGATGAAGTTTGCTCTTGAAAAAATTCGCCTATGGTGTTGGGTTTTGAAAGAAATGGTGAAAAGTGATGAAAATTCGACTAAGTATAAAATTTGCTGGGGCCTCGGATATGGGAATTGCGAACCATGGTTCGCAATTGCGAACAAACAGGGCTGGAAATTGCGACATTCTTAGTTTCGCATTTTGCGAACCCAATTGTCTGGTGGCCAGGTTTCGCTTTTGCGAACATTCGATCGCATTTGCGACCAGGGCCACCTCGCATTTGCGAGCCAATGGATCGCATTTGCGATCCCAAGCCTTTTCCCCAGACTTCGCATTTGCAAAGTGTTGATCGCATTTGCGACAGTGCCCCATTTTCCCAGACTTCGCAATTGCGAGCTCGCAATTGCGAGTCTTCCCTTCGCATTTGCGAAAATTGCAGAAGCCAGCATACCAGATTTTTAAAACATGAGAAATGCAATCCGATGCCTATCCAAAACTCACCCGAGCCCTCGGGGCTCCAAACCAAACATGCATACAATCTCAAAAACATCCTACGGACTTGCTCGTGCGATCAAATCGCCAAAATAACATCAAAATCATTGAATCAAGCCTCAAAACACATGATTTTTCTTCTAAACTTCATAAACTTTCAAACTTGGAACTTATAGTCCGAAACACGTCAAACGACGTCCGATTTCGACCAAACTTTACAGAAAGCGCTTAACACATATTTAAGACTTGTACCGGGCGTCGGAACCAAAATACGAGCCCGATACCATAGTCTTTTAATCAATTTTCATTTCCATTTTCCTTAATAATTTCAGAAAAACAATTTCACGGAAAAATTCATATCTCGGGCTCTAGGCCTCGGAATTCGATTCCGGGCACATGCCCGAGTCCCATATTTTTCTACGGACCTTTCGGGAGCGTCCAATCTCGGGTCCGGGTCCGTTTACCAAAAATGTTGACCAAAATCAACTATAATCATATTAATATCAAAATTCTTCAAATTTTTCACGGAATTCACATATTTCAACATAACAGCTTTCCGGCTACGCGCCCGGACTGCGCACGCAAATCGAGGCAAGTAAAAAAATGAGGTTTTTAAGGCCTCGAAAGCACGGAATGGATGAGGAAATAGGTGATGACCCCTTTGGGTCGTCACACACACACACACACACACACACAACAACTATATATATATATATATATATATATATATATATAGTTATGAAATACATATTTATATGGATGTCCACTAATCAAATATAACTCCCACTACTCTTCTCCATTATGTAGATAACCCCCACACTACTTCTCACCATTATTGTTGTAACTCCCTCACCTTCATAACCTACCCATGATCTTCTTCCATGATCTCAAATGCTTAATGGCATACTTATGGAATTCTTTTGGTATACCTCTATGTTGTACTATAAATAGAGGATGGGAACTCATTTTGTAATACATTTGAATACATGGAAGAAATAGATTCTCTCCTCTCTTTCTCTCTACATTGTTGTCTATCTTCTTGTTTTATATTACTACTTTGCCCTAAGCTTTGTAACACGTTATCAGCACGAGTCTCTATCCAATTGAGTTACTACATCTACAAAATTGTCTTACATCAGAAAAAGCATATGTCTGTTGTGCCTGATATTCCTCTGGAAGAGATGAGTTTTTCTTTTCCCTTTAGCAATTCCAAATAATGGCATAAAATATAATAAAAGGAATAACAAGGTTGAGGAGACTAGTACATCGTGTAAAGGCATATAATGCTAAGATACGTTTTCTAATTTTTTTTAATTAATTCATTTTCTTGTTAGTTTTTCTCAAAGGTTCTTTATTTGTAGGGAGAATTTCCAATACTAAGTATTACTTTATAAAGATGAAAATACTTAGATGTAAATTAATTACTACTCCATGTTTTTCTTTCTAATATTTATTGTAAGTTTAGTCTAATCTCTTTCACCTAATGTTCAGGTTAGATATTATATGAGAATCAGAAGCATATAATGATGCAGCTAAATGTTACATACTAAACCAGAGACCAAAAATATACATAAATTAAGGAGCTACGCCAGTTTTTGCAAAGTGATTTGAAGAACTTTGATTCCTTTGTTACCAGTAAATAGATACTTATTGTGTAACACATATATGAGTTTACTTTTATTACTATTAAAAGTAGTATACCATGAAAGTCTCAAGGGTGAGTCTATTTTGGCATATTATGCCATTAATTAAGGATAAGACAGTGGGTTCAAGTCCCAACGCACCATGAGGGTAAGACATCGGGTTTTGAGTCCTGATGATCCATGATTGTAAAAGTTGGGTTCGAGTCCCAACTCATTATGGCCTAACATGTCTTTATATGGGTCAGGCATTGGGTTTGAGTTCCAATGCACCATATGGATGATATAGTGATGACTAAAGAAAAATAATGTATTTTTCATGGAAAAGCATGAATCTTGTCCTACTTGATTTGCACCATTCTTGAAGTGAATGTGGTAGCAATGTATAATAAGTAAATGAAGACAAGTGGTTGACCAATAAACATGGGCGTGCTATTGATCAAATAATAATAGTCATCATTATGGTAATTGTAAAAATGAGAACAATAAGGGTTCTCAAAGTAATCCTTCAATAGGTGAAGGAAATATTTACCATCAAATTGGTATGAAAAATTTATAAAGCACGTTGTGATAATTATACTCCATTCTTTGAAGAGAATGTGACTTGTGCATTGAGAATGCAGATTCATTCCTGAAGGTGAATGTAACAATATGTGATAAAAGTAATGAATAAAGACGTGCAATGCATGATTGGATACATACAACAAATCACCTCTAAGGGAGGTTTGAGAGAAAGAGAGATAATGAATATTAGTGTGTGATTACATGAATATGTCATTGGTCGCGTACATGTGATACGCCAAAATAATTTGACATGCCTTATAAAAAGTTATTAAAGGCAAAAGTAAAGCAAGAAATGATTTTGCTTATGATGATTTTGACCATGACAATTATTATGATATGATTTTCTCCGTGAAGGAGACATTCACCATATGGATGGTGTGACAAAAGATTTTGTAGTACAAAATTAATTAAGAGCTCCGGAAGAGCTAATTTGTTACTATCCGGATGAATGAAATTGTTCTTGACATTAATATTGCAGTAAGTCTCAAAAGAAACTTTTTAAGTTTCAAATGTATTAGCCAAAGTGGTTGGCAAATTGAGGCTATAAATGAAAAGAAGATCGATTATCTTCATATTACTATAACATACCGGGTAAATATGAAAGGTTACCCGACTTTTCTTCTATTTGTACTACACAAGTATAAGCATGATGATGGAATCACATGCCATAAGTAAACTAGAGGTTTACTGAAACAAATATTAGTTGGCATGACCGGTTGACCATCCCGGTTCAATTATGATGTGAAAATTGATTGAGAATTCACATTGGCATATATTGAAGAAATAGAAGATTCTTCAAGAATTCTCTTGTGCTGCATATTCTCATGATATACCAGTTAATGTTGGGATTGAATCTCTTAAGATCTGGAACGAATAAAAGGTGATATATATATATATATATATATATATATATATATATATGGGCCCAATCACCTGCCATGTGGACCGTTTACTATTATATGATTTTAATAGATGCATCTATTGTATGGTCATATGTGCGTTTGTTGTCAACTTGCAGTTTGGATTTTGCAAGATTGATTGCTCAAATTATTAGAGCAGAGTCCAGAATATAAATTTATCTTGATAATGCTGGTTTAAATCCAAGTTGGTTTAGCAGAGATTGTATGCCTCCAATTATAGCTAAACCATTGGTTATGAGAACAAAATTACCAAAAGGAAATTTGGTATGAGATGTATTATTTAATATAGAGCAGCACTTGTACGCATCTAGCCAAGTTATGATAAATTCTCCCCGTCACAATTGGTTCAGGGTCAGGAACCAAATAATTTCCATCTTGAAATATAGATGTGCTATATGATTTAATTGTGACACCACAATGCACAAAGATGGGTTCCCAAATAAGGTTGAGAAATGTGTTGGTGATCCTAACATTAGGGGGAGAAAATGGGCAGCTGAAACAGTGATACGTGGAATGAATTATTATGAATACATCTAGATCCTCGTACAAGAAAATGTGAACTTATGTGAACTTGAAGTTCAAGTATAATTCATTTCCAAAATATTGCCAGGAGCATTTGCTGACCAAAAGCTAAATGTCATATTTCAGCTGTTAATGCACCAAAATAGAATAAAGTCCATGATGGACAGAGTTTATGACACGCATGAAGCGTAATAGACTAATCGGTTCCAAAGATAAAACTCCTTGAAGAAGGAGAGGAGCAAATGTTCAAGATGGTCACAATAAGGAGGCAAGTGCTTTATAAGAGCACCATGACATAACACTTTATAAGACCTCATGGGAGAGGCTCAGGTACCTGAAAATAATGAGATAAAGAGATCTCAATAAGTTATGTCTTTAGTGGGTAATGACGGAACCGATGTAAAATGATCATTGACGATATTGTTTATATAATGTAGCGCCCAATATTATTAATATTGACGAGGATGTTGAGCTCAAATCTGTCATGGAATTTGGACAGATAAATGATTGGCCAAATGAAAAATATGCAATGAAAATTGACTTCATCTGAAAAATATGAAGTTGGACGAATAGTCCCAACAACTGAAAGTATAAAGGCTATATGGAGATATTGAAATATGATTAATATTATATTGCAAAAGGAATCCTTGATATAGATTTGTTTATTCTAACAAATATTGTCAAGGTTTTGTTGGTTATACAAATGCAGGGCATAGTTCGTTGTTCAAACAATCTATTTCCATGTGAGGACGTGTGACTTTTCTTTGAAGAGACGATTCCAATAATATTGAAGACGATGATGCTTGCATAGCTCAATTAAAAGAACGATATATTGAAGAAGACAAAATAAAGCACATTTAGCCAAAGTTTCTTTGCAGAGACGATCTTCAATAGAATGATGAAATAGATGTTCAAGAAATTCCTTCAAGTGATAATTTGGCGGAATAATTCACGAAGGCATTGCCGATCTCAATATTAGAGAAGTTGTTATACAAGCTTGGAATTCGGCGTCTCCGAGAAATAAAGTGATATTTTCATCAGGGGGAGGCAAATACGCGTTGTACTCTTTTTCCCTTAGCTAAGGTTTTATCCCACTGGGTTTTCCTGGCAAGGTTTTTAATGAGGCAGCAAGTAATGCGTATTACAAGATATGTGTACTCTTTTTCCTTCACTAAGATTTTTTCCTCCATGGTTTTTTCTTAGTAAGGTTTTAACGAGGCACATTATCTATGGACATCCAAGGGGGAGTGTTATTAAATACATATTTATATGGATGTCCACTAATCAAATATAACTCCCACTACTCTTCTCCATTATGTAGATAACCCCCACACTACTTCTCACCATTATTGTTGTAACTCCCTCACCTTCATAACCTACCCATGATCTTCTTCCATGATCTCAAATGCTTAATGGCATACTTATGAAATTCTTTTGGTATACCTCTATGTTGTACTATAAATAGAGGATGGGAACTCATTTTGTAATTACACTTGAATACATGGAAGAAATAGATTCTCTCCTCTCTTTCTCTCTACATTGTTGTCTATCTTCTTGTTATATTATTACTTTGACCTAAGTTTTATAATATATATATATATATATATATATATATATATATATATATATATATATATTTTTCCGGATTTTTTATCTCGAACATATACGAGCACAAATTAAAGTTGTCCATTTTCAAATAATTCAGGTGCGAAAATGATCATTTTCACTTATCCGAGCTTGAACAACTGTTAATGATGTGAGTAGGACAATTTTAAACTACTTGACTAACAGCCAAAAAAAAAAAAGTTGGACAAAGAACGAAACGGATGACAAAGTTATCCATTTTGAATAGCTCAGATTTACAACATAGGTTGGATGATTGTTTACCATCAAAATCGGATAACAATTGAATTTGTAAGTGGTTTTAAGGATATGTGGATTAAATTGACATAAAGCGATAAATTAAATTGCACTTGAAATAAATAATAATAAAGTAAATTCAAACCGCACGAATTGAACAGTTACTGCATTGGGGGGTGAGCCATCCTTGAACAAAATACACTTCGAGCAGTATCAAGACACAGTTGAATAAGAGCATAAAGAGAAAATAACAGTATATTGTTGCTGAATGCGTATTATCAATGTCCTTTACAAGTAATCAGACCTCCTTTATATAGTAGGGAAGTCCTACTTTAGGTACAATTCTATAAAAAGTATAATCTCTTGATTCACTCATTTGTCTGGTTCCTTATTGATGCGTGCCGAGATTTCCGACATAATATCCGACCGGTCACGGATATTTTGGCCTTCTATTATTTCGGTCTTCTGTTGGTTACGCTAACAATGTTTCCTCGAGCTCGTTCTGGGTTAGGGTGGGTTCTGGGATCACAGACTAAATGTTCTTGAGGACAAACATACTGATCTCGGGTTCTGGCCCGGTGCGGCTTGGGGTCGATCTTCAGTCCCTCACGTTTCGAGCCCGATCTACCCTGTGGTAGACACGTCCGATTTCTACCGTATACAGATAGTCCCCTTATTTTTCGGAGAGTAGACGACGAGAAACGACATGAGCTCCAGATTCTCACCTCGATAACATGCGACAGAAATGACAAAATAAACGAAACGTCACGTCAGTCAAGTCTTAATGGCATTAAATGCTTGTCACTTTCCAGTAGGACACTCCTGGATGCGAACCGTCATTTAAAAACTAGAAGTACCCTTTTACTTATTCATTCAAACTTTAGTTCGGCCGTCTTCGATCGAGAAAATCTTGCCAAGGAGCTTGAAATGGCCAAGTCGGAGACCGAGGTGGTTAAAGTCAATGCCGTTGAGATGGTAGCCCAATATAAGGCCGATGCTGAGGTGGCCCAGATTCGAGCAAATGATATCGTCGAGCACGCAAAGTGGCAATCCCGAAGGGAGGCCCTCGAAGAAATTCATGCTCGGGGTTTCGATTTATTGGCTTATATTGAGAGTGCCAAGGAGCTCGAAGTCGAGACCAAGAAGTTTGCTTATCCCGAGGATGATGAAGACTCCGAGGGTTTGAGTGGATCCGTGGGTGGACGAGACGCCGAAGGTGAGGAGGTGGCCCCCGGCGAAGACTAGGCTACTTAGGCTCTTTTCAAATGTTTTTGTTTTTTGCCTTTTGTATTATCTTTTTGTTGAGGCCGTTTGGCCTTTGTAAAAATTTGCATCGAGGCTGTTTGGCCCTTGTTAACTTTTTATATATATATATATATAAGGCTTTTTCCCTTCAACAACTTTTGAACTTTTCCTTTGCTTTATTATTTGTATTTGCAAAGATTGAAATGCTTTAGCATGAAATAGTTAAGTTACGTTTAGAGGTTCGAACAAGCTTTGCCTTCAACATTATTTTATTTTAAGGCATCGTGGGTGTTCGATGTGACCGGAAAATTTTGCCCAAAGCACTTATATTTTTTTATTACCATTTAGAACTGGCTAAGAAATTTTAAGGCCTTGCTGTTTTTGTTATGGGTCTCGAACGTCTCCGAGCCATTTTATAATGGTCGTAGCCTTTTTAGTTTGGGTCTTGCCGAGTGGGCTTGTTATCCCAAGTTATTCGGGCTTGCCTAAGCTAACAGTCCCGAGTGGGGATGGCAGTAGCCTTTAATGTTTGGGCGCTGCCTAATAGGTCTTATGCCCCCGGGCTTCGATAGACTGGGCCGTCTGAGTTTATCTTTGGACGGCAGTCCCCGAGTGGGAGTCATCGTTTGAATTCGGATTAAGGTGGTCCTTGAGCTAAATACCTTTAGGGGATCAGATCTAGGAAATTCCTTAAGAAATGAAAAAAGAAAAAAAAAACTTTAAGGGACAATATATTTATCCGCAAGGTAGAGACTTCTTCTTATTCTTGTGCAAAATAGTTACACATATGTACAAGCTTTGTGCCAGGGCTCGAGCAGTCTATGCGGGCATGGTTCATTTGACCGTTTGACCCTTACTGTAAATCCTATTGATCGAGCCGAGACCGTTCAATCACAAAGTCTATGTCCTTGCTAAAGTCGTTATCCGAGGGTAATGCCCCCAGTGTCCGAGGTTGATCATGGAGAAGCCTCAGATACTGTTGATGTGATCTTTGACACCGATTCTTGATCGGCCTTCGATTCTAAGTTAGCATGATCCATTATTCCCTCGTTAAAAACCTTTCCAAAAAATCCATTTAGGACAAAACTAGTTCAAGGGAAAAAGAGTGCAACGCGTGCTTTCAGGCCTAAAGATTGTACCGTTCCTTGTTGGTTACCTGCAAGTGTTAGTTCAAAAAATAGTTAAAAAGTTATGAATGGGGATGTACCTTAGCAGTAGTATCGTTTCAAGTGAGTTATGTTCCAGTTATTCGTTACTTGTTAGCCGTTCTCCATTCATTGCCCCGAGTTTGTACGATACTTTTTCGGTGATCTCAATAATTTGATACGGCCCTTCCCAGTTCGGCCCCAGTCTCGTTGGGATTCTGGGTGCTTAGTGTGACCTTCCTTAACACCAAGTCCCCAATATCGAAATGTCGAAGGTTGGCTCTTCGATTATAATACCTCTCGATTCGGTGTTTTTGGGCGGCCAATCGGATATGGGTGGATTCACGCCTTTCATCTAATAGCTCCAAGCTGGTACTCATAGCCTCGTCGTTCATTTCCTTGGTTGCATATTGGAATCTGTCACTTGGTTCCCCTACTTCGACCGGTATTAGAGCTTCGGTGCTGTAAACCAGTGAGAATGGGTGGCCCCGGTACTGGACTTTGAGATCATACGGTATGCCCACAGGACTTTAAGCAGGATTTCCTTCCATTTTCCTTTGGCGTCAGTTAACCTCTTTTTGAGGTTTTGGAGTATGGTTTTGTTGGTCGATTCTGCTTGTACGTTTCCACTAGGGTGATAGGGTGTTAATAGGATCCTTTTGATCTTATGCTCTTTGAGAAACTTGGTCACTTTGCTGCCGATGAATTGTTTCCCGTTGTCGCACACGATCTCGACCGAGATTCCGAACCGGAATATGATGTGGTACCAAATGAAATCGATGACTTCCTTCTCCCTGACCTTTTTGTATGCCTGGGCTTCTACCCACTAAGAAAAATAGTCAGTCATAAACAATAAAATTTGAGCCTTACCGGGTGCCCATGGAAGGGGGCCAACGATGTCCATCCCCCACTTTATGAACGACCATGGTGACAAAACCGAATGCAGCATATCATCGGGTTGATTTATCATTGGAGCATGTCTTTGACATTCAACACATTTTCGTACGAACTCCTTCACGTCCTTTTCCGTATCGATCCAGCAGTAGTCGGTTCTGATTATTTTTCGAATTAATGATTCGGCGCCTGAACGATTTCTGTAGGTGCCCACGTGAGTTTCCCTCAAAACGTATTCAGTGTCTCCTGGTCCTAGACATATTGCTAGTGGGCCATCGAATGTTCTTCTAAACAAGGTTTCGTCTTCGGACAAGCTGAATCGGGCTGCCTTCGTATGCAGGGCCCTCGATTCATTTGGATCCGAGGGTAGTTTTTCGGTCTTCAAATATTCTATATATTTGTTTCTCCAGTCCCAAGTTAGGCTTGTGGAGTTCATCTCGGCGTGGCCCTCTTCCACTAACGATCTCATGAGTTGTATGATTGCCACCGAGTTGAGCTCGTCATCCTTGACCGATGACCATAAGTTAGCAAGGGCATCGGCCTCACTGTTTTGATCTCGAGGTACATGTTGCAAAGTCCACTCTTTGAACCGATGTAATGTCACCTGCAACTTATCCAGGTACCTTTGCATTGGTTCTTCTCTGACCTCGAATTTCCCATTAACTTGGTTCACCACGAGGAGGGACTCGCACTTAGCTTCGATTACCTCCGCAGCTTTTGGCTAGTTCGAGACCTGTAATCATGGCCTCATATTCTGCCTCGTTGTTAGTCAATTTCACAATCCTAATAGATTGTCTAACTATATTGCCTGTTGGTGGCTTCAATACGATGCCAAGTCCGGACCCTTTTGCGTTCGAGGCGCCGTCAGTAAAGAGGGTCCAGATCCCTGAAGACGTCCAAGTTTACCAACAACTCTCTTTCGACCTCGGGTATTAGGGCCGGCGTAAAGTCGGCCAGGAAATCTGCCAAATTTTGTGATTTAATGGCTGTTCGGGATCAATATTCAATATCGTACCCGCTGATTTCCACGGCCTATTTGGCCAAATGCCCCGAGAGCTCGGGTTTATGCATTATATTTCTTAATGGGTAAGTAGTCAAAACACATATAGGTTGACACTAAAAATATGGTTTCAGTTTCCTAGAGGATCTTAGCAAGGCGAGTGCCAGTTTTTCTAGGTGAGGGTATCTAGTTTCGGCCTCACCTAGAGTCCTACTCACATAGTAAATTGGAAATTACGTACTTTGCTCTTCCTGGACCAGGACCCCGCTTAACGCTATCTCTGATACTGTGAGGTACAGGTATAGATGATCATATGTCTTCGGCATATGGAGCAACGGTGGGCTCGATAGGTACCGCTTGAGCTCCTCCTAGGCCCGCTGGCATTCCGGGGTCCACCAGAAGCTATTCTTCTTCTTTAGTAATGAGAAGAATCAGTGGCTCTTATCGGAGGACCTCGAGATGAATCGCCCCAGGGCAGCTATGTGTCTGGTTAATCTTCGCACGACCTTCACATTGGCCATAACCGTGATATCTTTGATAACTTTGATTTTGTCAGGGTTGATCTCGATTCCCCAGTCGGATACCATGAATTCGAGGAATTTTCCTGATCTGACTCCGAACGCATATTTCTCCGGGTTCAGCTTCATATTGTATTTCTTCAATATGCTGAAAGTTTCCCGCAAATGTTTCAAATGGTCTTCTGCACGCAAGGACTTAACCAACATATCGTCAATGTAAACCTCCATTGATTTTCCTATTTGTTCCTCGAACATCCAATTTATTAGGCGTTGATTAGTGGCACCAGCATTTTATAGTCTGAATGGCATCATGCTATAACAATATCTGCCATATTTAGTGATGAAAAAGGTTTTCTCATCATTATCCGGGTTCATCTGTATTTGGTTGTATCCGGAGTAGGCGTCGAGAAAATTGCGGATCTCGTGGCCGGCCGTGACATCAATCATGTGAACGATGTTGGGAAAAGGGAAGGAGTCCTTGGGACATGCCTTATTCAAATCCTTATAGTCTACACACATTCTTAATTTATTCCCTTTTTAGGGACTACCACTATGTTTGCTAACCAATTTGGGTATTTAACCTCCTAAATGGACCTATTTTAAGGAGTTTAGATACCTCGTCCTTGATGAAAGCATGTTTGACCTCGGACTGGGGTCTCATCTTCTGCTTGACCGGGTGGAATTTCGGGTCTAGGCTTAGCTTGTGAGTGGTTATCTCTTGCGGGATCCCTGTCATATCAAGATGGAACCAAGCGAAATAGTCTATGTTAGCTATAAGAAATTGAATGAGTTTTTTCCTGAGATCGGGACCGCGTGCCCAGGTATACCTTTCGATTGGGTAGATGCTCGATCAATATGACCTGTTCCAGCTCCTCGACCATCGATTTGGTGGCGTCAGAATCATCGGGGGCTATAAAAGACCTAGGAACACCGTAATCTTCATCTTCATCAGTTCCCTGTTTCTCCGATTGGTTCGGGGCTGGTGTTGGTAATTGCTATTTGGCTTCTTGCCATATGGCCGAACTTGGCCCCTTTGTTGTTGCAAGTGCGGATATCAGAATCGCCTCTTCAACCACAAACATATCTTTCACGGCTCACTGCTCTCCGTAGATTATTTCAACACCTCCCAGTGTTGGGTATTTTAACACCTGGTGCAGAGTCGAGGGCACTGCCCTCATGTTGTGGATCCATGGTCTCCCGAACAGAGCGTTGTACCTCATGTCCCCTTTGATCACATAAAACTTGGTTTCCTGGATGGTCCCGTCGGCATTCACTGGTAATCTTATCTCCCCCTTAGTGATTTCACATGCCATGTTGAATCCGTTAGGAACTCGGACTGTAGGCACGATTTAATTTTATAGACCGAGCTGTTCTACGACCCTCGATTGGATGATGTTGGCCAAGCTACCTGGATCAATTAGTGCACACTTAACACAAGATTTAGTTATGAGTACAGATATTACCAGTTGCATCGTTGTGGGGTTGCACGATCCCTTCTACGTCCTCATCATTGTAAGACAAGGTTCCTTCCGGTATGTAATCTCGAGTTTGTTTTTCTCTTGTGATGGATATTCTGGGGCGCTTCAACATCGGCCCTTGAGGGCCGTCGACCCTATCGATGATCATGTTGATGACGTATTGGGGTTCTTCTTGTTCGGTCTCTTTATTAGAATCCCTATTCCTGAAATGGTTCTTGGCTCGATCTCTCAGGAATACTCAAAGGTGCCCGTTGTTGAATAACCGGGCTACTTCCTCTCTCAATTGTCGGCAATCCTCCATTCTGTGTCTATGAGTGCCATGATATTTGCACATCTGGTTAGGATTCCTTTGGGCCAAATCGGAGGTTGAGGCCATTTGGTGTCCTTGATGCGTTCGATAGCTGATACAATGGCAGTAACATCGACATTAAAGTTGTATTCCGATAGACTCGGTGCTTCCTTAGGCCCGATGGGTCTGTCAAAACCGTTTTTGCCCTTGAGTCCTCGGTTGCTCTGAACTCGATCACTTCTTCTTTCATTTCGCATATAATTACGCCCAAATCCACTACTTCTTAGATCTTCATTTTAAGGCTAATACCGATCCTTGCTTGATGTCCGTTCACGGTAGATATCTCTCTTGACTCCGTCGACGGTTCGGACGGGATAAACGGACCCCGAAGGAGCCCAAAGTTGATCATCTTTGACTCTAGTTTTTGATTGATACCATTTGTGCACGTCGGCCCAAGTAACAACCGGGTATTCTATCAGATTCTGTTTCAATTGCTGTGAAGCTACCGAGCTTCGAACATTGAGTCCCTGGGTGAAAGCTTGAACGGCCCAATCATCAGCTACCGGTGCCAGATCCATCCGTTCAATTTGAAACCGGGCACAAACTCCCTGAGCATCTCATTATCCTTCTGTCTTACTTTGAAAAGGTCCGACTTTCTGGTTTCGACCTTGATAGCCCGGTGTGTGCTTTCACGAAAGAGTCTGCAAGCATAGCAAATGAGTCAATAGAATTAGGAGGTAAGTTGTGATACCATATCATAGCTCCCTTTGACGGGGTCTCTCCGAATTTCTTCAACAAGACAAACTCGATCTCATCATCCTCCTAGTCGTTCCCTTTGGTGGTGCATGTGTAGGAGGTAACATGCTCGTTTGGGTCGGTCGTTTCGTTGTACTTAGGAATCTCGGGCATGCAAAACTTTTTGGGGATCGGGTTTGGAGCCGCACTCGGAGGGAAAAGTATTTGTACGAACTCATTGGAATCTAGGTCTTTCAGTATCGGGGGCGCTCTTAGGATTTGGTCAACCCTGGAGTTGTAGGTTTCTACCTTTTTGTCATTTTCTTCGATTTTCTTCTCCCCTGATTCTTCCCGTTTTTTCTATCTCGGGATTAGTCCTTGACTCGTTTTCATTCAACCTCTCTGCGACCGGTTCTTCCCTGCGGGTGATTTTCCAGGAGGGATCGGGTTAAATTCTGCTCGGTGCGTGGCTTTGGTTCTGTAACTGAGCAATCGATGCCTGTTGAGCCTATAACATTTCAAAGATCATCCTTTGGTTGATCCTATCTCCTCCATTGTTTTGAGTTTTTTGTGCTACCGATCGGGCTCCACCATGGATGCTATTCTTGGGGTTGGTAGGCAGGTTTGTGTCGATAGCCACATGCGAGTTAGCGTCCAACGGGTTCGCGACTAGAATTCTGATGGGATCAATGGGTGGTACATCGTTACCGGGCGCTATGTTGTTATTTTCACCGTGATGACCGGACTCATTGTCAACAAGTAGGGGTGCTAATTGTGAGTTTGACATTTTGAACTTTAACCTCAAATTAGAGACACTTCAAAGAACAAGTGTAAAGTAGTGTGTGTTATGGAAATTTTTATCAAATGACCACTATTAAACTTACCCCATAGTGGGCGCCAAACTGTTTACCCTCAAAATCGAATAACAATTGAATTTGTAAGTGGTTTTAAGGATACGTGGATTAAATTGAAAAAAGTAGTAAATTAAATTTCAAATGAAATAAACAATGATAAAGTAAAGTCAAAATGCACGACTTGAGTAGTTATAGCCTTGGGGGGTGAGCCTCCCTTGATCACAATGCACTTCGATCAGTATCAAGACACAGTTGAATAAGAGCTTAAAGAGAAAATAATAGTATATTGCTGCTGAATGCGTATTATCAATGTCCTTTACAAGTAATCTGTTACACCCCATACCTTCGTACAAAAAGATATTCGTAAGTCAATTGATGTAAGCTCAAAAATGAGATCATATTTGGAAGTATATAAAGTAAGTTATCATGTTACCTCGGATGTTACATATATTGAAGATCATGAAAAACAAGTACAAAGAGGGTTGGAAGGTTTAGAAGCTAAGGAATGAAGAAAATAGTGTTCGTCGAAAGTCGATAAGTTGTGAATGTTATAACATGTACTTTTGAGGAGAGCCTAGGGTTCTTAACATTATAAGGAGGTTATGTTAGTCGTATGATAGTCGTGTGTTATGTTTTGAAGTCAAGCGAGTTGTGGAACAAAAGTCGAGAAAAGTCATCACAAGTTACGTTCACAAGTTTTACTGAAAATTTGGGTCAAATGTAACTGCGATTTTCTCCCAATTTACTTAGAGTTATGGGGTTTTCTACCCATCAAATTGAAGTTCTATGAGTCTATCTTCTAATGCATTAAACCATTTGTCAATACGACATTGGAGTAGAGAGAAATATGCATTTTTGCGAGACTGCGCAGGCTGCTAGCTGACAAGTAGGTGTGTCACCTACTTGCTTAAATGAGAGTCCAAAAAGGGGCTATTTCGTGTCGGCCAAAGAGCCCAATTTAAGAACTCATCTCCTGCAATATAACACCCATTACATAACACAATAACCAGACCTAAACCCCTGCAAACATCCTCCCAAAAATTTCTCAAACCCTAATTGATTTTCTCTCCCTTTCAAGTTCTAATTGGAGGTAGAACCTAGAGTTTGAAGAACCAAGATAGGAGCTGAGTTATCTGTTTAACCAAAAAATAGAATTTCAGTCAAAGCTTTATTTTAAGAAGAATACAGGCTACTGATAATCAGAAATGAATAAGAATAATTGACTTTGAGAGCAATAAAATAGGTAACAGAAAATAGAGCAATTCAGTGTATTCAGTTGATATTTCCTGCCCTTCCAATTGATCAGTTATCTCCATTTTATAGCTATTTGAGAGATATGCGTTTTGCCTTTGTCATAATAAGGCTATTATGGGCAATTAAAGTATTAAATGCTACGTTACATAATCATTATATTTAATACAGATTCTCTAACGTTTTTAATATTAAAGGCTCATTAAGTACTGTATCTGTACTCCTTTGTACTGTCAGGTTCAATCTCTTTAATTCTTGGACTTAAATAGGTACGGGAGCTGAATCTTCCGAATAGCTGCGCGTGCCTCTTTTCATGCCTCTGCTCGTGCCTGTTGCAACTAGTACCTCTTTGCTAATCCTAATTTCTTGATCGATCCACGTGTCATGACACGTCATCTTTATATGTAAACTCAATTTTTCTCAATACAGACAGTCTCCCCACTTGCCATTTATTCATCGATTGAATATTTGGGAAGTGGAATTTCTTTAAAGCAGGAATTTTTGTCACCATTAATGCTATGACAGAATCGACTCTCCAATTGCCACTTCTAATTAATGTTCTTAACACGTGTCATATTTTCATTGGTTCTGCAATTCTGTAGCACTTTTTAAGGCTTTTTTATGATTTCACTGTATACGAAGCGTCAGTTGCCATTATGACCCTTCCATCATTACACCTTTTCCTTTGACGGTTGCTTCTGAGTATAAATATAACTTCTTTCTTTGTCTTTACCACATAAAGTCTTCTGAACATTCAATTTCTCAAATCTTTGTTTGCTTCTTCCTCGTATCATCATGTCTTCATCAAACCCTAACCCTAGTAAGGTCTCCATAGTTGATAACTTCCATAACGCTCCCAGTAGGAGCAGAAGAGGAGGTAGACTCCATAATTTAGGATCTTCATCTGCACGCGGCTCTTCTGTTCCTTCTCCTAGTTCTGGTCCCTCTTCTAGAACTAGAGGTTCTATTTCTCAAAGATCCTCTTCCAGGGGTAAGGATTCTTCTGAACCTCTTCATGAACCTTTAGTAGAAGAGATAGTTCCTGCGGAACTATCTTTCTATAATGATAGAGTGTCTCTTAGGAATCAAGTAGCTTCTTTAGATCGAGCTGATATGTACCCCACTCAAATTATAGAAGGTTTGATTCCTTTAATTCGTAGTGACTGCCACTGGAGTCAGGACTTTCCTATCATTATTCCTAATCCGAATCAAAGAATTACTTCTTACTTAATTGGATTTTCCTTCGTCTACACGTATCCTTTCACATTAGGATTTAAACCTGCTATTGACCCCATTATTCTTGAGTTCTGTCGCTTCTTTGACGTTTGCTTAGGTCAAATTGGTCCAATAATATGGAGGGCCGTTGCCTTTTGAGGCATTTGAGCAACTTAGCCAAGGTGCCTTTTACTTTCCCCCATCTGATTCACCATTACTCCCCTAGGCTTTTCCTTAGTGGTGTTTTTACACTAGTAGCCAGGAGCAAAAGAGTTTTAGTTAGCCCAGAAGATGACAAAGACCGTGGCTGGTATGCCAGGTTTGTTGCTGCCCCCACTGTTGGTTTAGTGGGTGAAGAAAACGTTCTCTTCCCTGAGAAATGGAATTTTGCACGTAAGTCTTTTAACTCTCTCGTACCTTATTCTTAAATTTGTTGATTTTTCTAACTTTATTTTTCTTTTTTCTAGCAACCATGGGAATTGTGGACGATGTTCCCAATTTCCGTGATTATGTAGAAAAGTTGTTAAAAATTGTACCAATGGAGGGTAGGTCTTGGAAGACACTTTCCCATCGATTTGGTTGGAAGGTGAAAACTCATGGTAAGAGTTTTTATTTTACATACTGTTGTTTTTTTTGAACTTACTTCAATCCTTCTTTTTATCTGGATTTGCTGTTCGAGGAGTTACTACTGAGGCAGTCGCGGCTTATCGTATCTCTTTGGAAAGGGCCCGAGAAATAGTCTCGGGTTCTTCATCGAAAAGAAAAGCCGTTGTCAACCAGAATTCTGAAGAAGAGGAAGACGGGAGTGCCTTGGTAACAAGGCCACGGGCCCGAAGACGTATTATTTCTGATGACGAAGCAGAAGCGTCCCCCCTCAGTTCTTCTCCTCTTACTGAGCCTATTGAGGCCCCAGTTGTAGTTCTTGATGATGACGTTGCTCCCGTTGCTGCTCATGATTCAGTTGAGCAGCTTTTTATTAGCGGGTTTGGTAGTGAAAGCTTAGGCCTAGTTTCTGATGAAGCAACCCTGGCTTCTTTTTCTACTCCCGTGTCTGTGATTCCTTCTTTGCCGGTCTCGGCTGTTTTTGCTCCTCCCCAGGCTGCAGTCTTTACTACGTCTACCGTTCCTCCTTCGACAACTCCTCCTCTGATTTCTCACCATGTAGAGGTTGGCTCCTCAAGTAGAAGTGGTGCCATGAGTCAAGTGATTATTGAAGTCCCCGCTGAGGGTAATCTTTTAAGGAAATTAGGTCAAGCGGACGCGTGGCTAAAGCCCTTAATTGGTTCGATTGAGAAGGCTAAGTTGGAGAGCCATAGTTCCTTGACATTAATGAATGACATTGTGCATATTTCTTTAAAGGTATTTCCCTCCTTTTATTTTGTCATTCATTTTTTTTATATAGAATTTCCATTTCCTTTCGTTTTCCCTTTCTTAGGCTAATCTCATCGGCACAGAGATGATAAAAAGAGTTACCCTCACAGAGAAATTAATGCGTGATTATCAGTTGGAGGCATACAATTGGAAGGAACAGTATGAAAGTCTTAAGATTGATGTGGATTACTTGGAAGAAAGTAAGAGTACCTTGGAACAACAGGTACGGGCCTTGACCTCAGAATTGGGAATTGCAAAGGCTTCCTCACATCAAGTAGAAAAAGAAAAGGCTCGTTTTGAAACCTCCTTCTCCGAGCAGTTGTCCAAGGCAAGTGAAGAGATTAGAGGACTGAAGGTTCTATTGGATAAAAAAGAAGCTTATGCTGGTGAGCTCGTGCAGAATTTGTCTCAAGCACAAGAAGACCTTCGAATTTCTTCTGATAAGGTTTGTGCCTTAGAAAGTTCCCATGCCTCTATTCAAGCTTCTTACACGTCTTCCTTGGCTGAAAATGAAAAGTTAACTGATGAAATTGCTGATTGGGAGAGGGATTATGAGATCCTTGAGGATAAGTCTGCCATGGAAGTGAGTTGAGCGTGGCTGAGTTCTCTCCGTGATACCCTTGTTGAAGCTAGACGAGAAAATTTTAACTTGGAATCTGAGTTAGCTAAGATCAATGAAGCTATTGAGAAGACTCAGCAAACCCAAGACTTTCCTTCTCCCATGGCTGAAGCTTCTGCAAATGTTGAAGTTGATACGGGTATCCCCACTCCTCCAAGCCAAGTTGAGCCCGCTGCTGTAACCCAAGCTGATCCTGCTGTTGTTGACGCACCTATTTCAGTTCCCTCATCTTCCTAGAGACAAGTTTAAGTTGAACTCCTATTTTTTTTTCAGGTACCTTTTTCGAAGGTTGTGATTAAAACCCTTGGTTTCATTTAAGGGTTTGTTTTTGTAAACTTAAGTCCCCAGACCTTTTATGGGGTAGTTTGTATAAATAATTTGCGGTTTTTATGACTAAGTTCATACTTAGTCTTAGTTTTTTAATATTAAGAAGTTTTTCGTTAATATTTGAACTTCTGTTTTACTTATTCTTGCCTTTATTTCTCAGGACTTATGGAATAAGATGTATTTTTATTCTTCAAAAAATGCTTCTGTTAACTTCATGAATAAAATAATCATGAGTTTTATAAAAGAGGGCCCTTTCATATTCGACACTTAATGAAGAAGACGTATCAACTTCATAATGGTGTTAACATACGATAAAAGAAATAGGAATACACATGTTTATTTGAAATAACTTTGACAAGTTTTTATTTGAACCTTGTCTAGTTTTGAGTAACACTTTACACGTATTTGAATTACTTCTATAACTTTTCCGTAACTGTCTTTCTTGTAACAGATTTTTGAAAAAGAAAAAATAATAAACACGAGATTTTTATTTATAACCCGTTTCAGTACATAGCCTTTACCCTAACTATAGTATGATTTTCTTTGGCCATTAGCTCGTGACTTTTACTCTGCACTTGATTCATTCAATGAGTGAACTTTCAGGCTTGATCTTTGATTCTCAATCTACTTTGCCCTCTTTATACACATGCCCGTGTATATTATGTAGTCCCCCAAGTGTTTGAGCATTGAAGTATGAAGCCTTGAGCATTTGATTGTTTGATGATAGGCTATAGTTGTGTATTTTAGTCAATTATTACACTCAAATTTACTGCACTTTGATTGAGTTTGAGCTTTAATCGCTAGTGTCTTGCACTAACTGTGTGTTTTATGCCTTGTAGGAGTGATTCCGAGCTATATAGATGTTATGGAATTTCAAGTGATTTGGAGATTTGAAGTCTGAGTAAAAGCTCAAGGAATTAAGCCGGAATCGTGTTTGGGGGTCAAGGGATGATAGTTAGAGCGAACGAAGAATCGAGTAGGCATATTGCGTACTGTCTAGTAAAATGGATATAACTTTTTGCTCAGAACTCCATTTGGTCTCCACAATATATTGTTGGAAAGCTAACTCAAACGGCTACAACTTTCATGTTTTACATTTTTCCAAATTCTAAACGGAACAGGGCAAAACGCGCAAGATTTCAGCCAAAACGAACGAAACCGGGAAAAAAGGGCCAGTTGGGCGCCACAGACAGCGCCTGGCGCCACCTGTGGCGCCAAAAACAGTATGCACAAATATTTGGGAGCTATGGAGGGCGCCTGGCGCCGTGCTGGGCGCCGGTGACGTGAAATGTGTCCTATTTCGCCCGGGACAAGGTTATTTCGGCCCTAGACCTACCCAACACGTATAAAAGCAAGACTAAACCTATTTTTGAAGGGGGGGGGGGGGACGCCACTTTGGTGATAAATAACATACTTTGAAGGGGAATTCACGTGGGGGAACACACACCACACTTGGAGGAGGCTTCCAACTAGTTTTTCTTCTCTTCTCTTCCTTTAATCTCATAGTTTATTAGTTCTAGAGTTTTGGGTGCTACATGAACGTTGTAGTTTGAAGCTTGAATTGTTCTTATTATTTTATCATATTTGTTTATTTATTCAATCTTGCGCTTAATTATTTGATTGCTTGATCACCAATTGAATACTATCTACGAATCTAGGATTGAACTCGGGAGAGGGAATTCTAGATTGCATATAAGATTGAGTAGAGCAGATCTTAACTCTTAGGGGGAGCGGATTTGCGGTTAGGATAGGAATATACCTAATCGCCTTGCTTGGTTATTATACGGGAATTTATAAATGCATTCTGTTAATCCTAATTCCATAGGAATATAGGCGTTAGGTTAGCTTGAATAGGCGAGTTGTACTTTGGGAGAAGGCTACGAGCAATATTAACCCTGTCAATCAATAAACTAGATAAATTAATTAGACAATTTAGGTGGAAACTCAACGGGATTGTTAGCTAACCCATAGCTCTAGAATATTCACTCACATTGAATTCGTATCTATAATTCGCCAACTTGTTTTCTTTAATCTCTTAGTTTTGTTACTCTAGATTTATCTTTAGTTAAATATTCATACGTTAGGGTTTGCTTGAATAGATTAATTGTTTGGTTTAATTTAGTTGATAGTTAATCACAAGTCCCTGTGGGTACGATATCTGGACTTACAATCCTATATTACTTGTCGACCACGTATACTTGCGTGTGCGTTTGGGAGCAACATTGTTCATCTCATTTTGGTCCTTTCCCTGAAAAGGAAAAACATACGGGACTCGGAGGTGCGATTATAGATATAGACTACTTAACCCGTTTGTATTTCTATCAGAATAATTGTAACCCTAAGCCGGGAAATTTAATTTATTCCTCGTGCCTTGCAGTTCGTGACTCATCATTTAGCACGGGTTAGCTTTTTGCCTATCATCTAAAATCGTTAGTAAAATTATAACAATTCAAAATTAAACTTTAAAATATGGATAGCTGACCGTGGGTATTCCTTAGAAGTAGTATCTCTTCAGGTGAACAGTATTCCAATGCGAAGGTAGTACCTTGCCATCCATTGTTTCTAACCATATGCTCCTTTTCCTGCAATACCACAAATCCTATAGGGTCCTTCCCATGTTGGACTTAATTTTCCCGCATTAGCTGTCTTCGTAGAATTGAAAAACCTTTTTGAGCAATAAAGTCCCCAATTTTGAAGAATCTGAGGCGTGCTTTTCGGTTGTAATATCGTTCTATGACCTGCTTCTGTGCTGCTACTCATATTAGTGCAGCTTCTCTCCTTCCTTCAGGAAATCAAGATTTTACACGCATTTCCTCGTCATTGGACTCTTCTGACGCTTGTGTGAACCTTATACTCGGTTCTCCTATCTCAATTGGAATTAAAGCTTCAGCTCAATAAACCAAATAGTGTTTCTCCTGTGCTTGTTTTTGCTGTTGTGCGATATGCCCATAAGACACCAGGCAACATTTCCGGCCAATTACCTTTGGATTTCTCAAACGCTTCTTTAAAATTGTTGATGATGACTTTGTTTGTTGACTCTGCTTGCCCATTACCTACCGGATGATAAGGTGTATACATAATCCTTTTAATCTGCCAGCTTTGCAAGAATTCTGTGATTTGAGCGCCATAAAATGAGGGCCATTATCACACACGATCTCCTTTGGCACACCGAATGGCATATGATATTTCGCCAAATGAAATCTTTAACTTCCTTTTCTCGCACATGTTTGAATGTCCTGCCTCTACCCATTTAGTAAAATAATCAGTAAGTACGAGCAAAAATTTTACCTGTCCTTTTGCTTGTGTAAGACCCGCGATATCCATTCCCCATTTCATACATGCCATGGTGCAATGACCGAATGTAATAACTCCGAGGTCTATGCATATTGTTACCGTACCTTTGACATTTATCGCATTTAACCACGAAACTTTCTGCTTCTTCTTCCATTTTAGGCCAATAATACCCTGCCCTAATTAGGGTTCTTACCAATGACCTTCCTCCTGCATGATTCCCACAATGCCCTCGTGTATTTCTCTCATTACGTACTCTGTTTGAGAAGGTCCGAGGCATCTTTCTAAGGGACCACCGAACATTTTTCGATAAGATTGCCTTGCTTTAGCAGTACCGAGCAGCCTTTTTTCGAAGCACGTGAGCTTTTTTCTTATCTTTAGAGACGGTACCATACTGCAAAAAAGCAACAATCTCGTTCCTCCAATCCTAAGTTAAATTATTAAAATTTATCTCATTCTTAGCAGGGTCGAGAACTGAATGAAATAAATGAATAACTGAAGTGTTTGCATCACTTGCCACGTCAGCCGCAGATGTGAGATTAGCTAGGGCGTCTGCTTCAACATTTTCATCCCTTGTATTTGTGTAACTTTCCAGTTTTGAAATTGTTTTATCAAATCCCGTACCTTTTCTAAGTACTGCTGCATTCTTGCTTCCCTGGCTGTATAAGTCCCCAGCATATGGTTAACCACGAGCTGCAAATCGCTTTGATTATAATTTGATTAATGCCGAGTTCTCGTGCTAGTTCTAAACCTGCAACCATAGCTTCATACTCTGCTTCGTTATTAGTTATAGAATGACATTAAATGGCTTGTCTAATGATTTCACCCGTAGGTGGTACAAAACGATTCCTAAACCTGCACCTTTTACGTTAGATGAACCAATAGTGAATAAAGTCCAAGTTCCTGGGTTAGCTCCATTGAAACCTGTAATTCTTTATCTGCTTCTAATTGCATCCCTTGGCTAAAATCAGCCACGAAATCAGCTAACACTTGAGATTTTATAGCAGTTCTAGGTTGGTATGTGGTTATCATATTCGCCTAACCTATAGCCCATTTAGCTAACCTTCCTGATAACTCATGCTTATGTAAAATATTGCGTAACGGATAAGCAGTTACTACGGCAATAGGATGACATTGAAAATAAGGTCTTAATTTTCTAGATGCCATGATTAATGCAAGTGCAAGCTTTTCTAGTTGAGGATATCGCGTTTCCGCATCCAATAAAGATTTACTAACATAATAAATCGGAGATTGTTTTGCCTTGATTCTTCGCAGACTAAAACAACACTTCCGCTACTTCTGAGATAGCAAGGTAGATGAGTAATCTCTCACCATCCTTTGGTTTTGCGAGCAACGGCGGATTTGATAAATATGTCTTCAAATTTTTGAGCGCCTGTTAACATTCCTCATTCCACTTAAAATGATTATGCTTTTTAAGAGCTGAAAAGAATTTAAAACACTTTTCCGATGATTTAGAAATGAATCTCCCCAAGGCTGCAATCCTTCCCGTTAGCCTCTGCACTTCTTTTTTACTTGTAAGTATGTCAGGAATTTCTTCTATGGCCTTAATTTCCACAGAATTTTAAACGTTTCAGACAAATGCGATATATGATCTCCTGAATGCTGAGTTTTAACGAGCATATCATCTATATAGACCTCCATAGTTTTTCCCAAATGTTCTTGGAACATTTTGGTTACCATTCTTTGATATGTTGCACCTGCATTTTTAAGACCAAAAGGCATTACTTTGTAACAGTAAGTCCCCTTGTCTGTTATAAACGAAGCTTTTTCTTCATTCTGCGGGATCTATCTTGATTTGGTTGTATCCTGAGTATGCATCTAAAAAACTTGACAACTCATGCCCTGCAGTAGCATTCAATTAGTTGATCTATATGAGGTAATGGGAATGATTCTTTAGGACAGGCTTTGTTAAGATCTGTATAGTCTACACAAATTTGCCATTTAGCGTTCTTTTTAGGTACCACAACAGTGTTGGCTAACCAATTAGGATACTTCACCTCGCGAATAGACCCATTCTTTAATAATTTTTGCACCTCATCTTGGATCACCTGATTTTTGAAAGTTCCTTGCTTTCTTTTCTTTTGTTTGATAGGTGGATGAGATGGGTCTTATTTAACTTGTGAGTCACTACCTCCGGTGGTATACGTGTCATATCAGAATGGGACCAAGCAAAACAATCTGCGTTAGCTTTTAAAAATTCAATCAACTTACGTTTCATATCCGGGCTGAGATTGGCTCCTATATACACTTTTCTCTCCGGCCAGTGTATAAACA
>NW_017671731.1:0-16592 GCF_001879085.1 Nicotiana attenuata | reverse complement strand
TATTATTATTATTATTATTATTATTATTATTATTATTATTATTACTATTATTATTATTATTACTACTACTACTACTACTACTACTACTACTACTACTACTAGTACTACTACTACTACTACTACTGCTGCTGCTGCTGCTGCTGCTACTACTACTACCACTACTACTACTACTACCACTTTATTATTATTACTAATACTATACTACTTTTATTATTATTATTATTATTATTATTATTATTATTATTATTATTATTGTTATTATTATTATTATTATTGTTGTTGTTTTTGTTGTTGTTACTATTACTACTACTACCACTACTACTACTACTACTACTACTACTACTACTACTACTACTACTACTACTACTACTACTATTATTATTATTATTATTATTATTATTATTATTATTATTATTATTATTATTATTATTATTATTATTATTATTATTATTATTATTATTGTTATTATTATTATTAGTGTTATTAATACTATTTTTGCAATTAGTATTGTTACTACTTCAAAATTATCTACTTAATATTGTTTTATCATGTATAAATTTGTCAATTTAGGAGCCCAAGAAAATAGGGTGAAATTAAAAAATAGCCAGATTTACAACTGGTCGTTCAAAAATAGCCCTGTTTTAAAAGTAATCAAAATTTAGCCACTTTTCATGAAAAGAAAAATCTGAGCGAAAACACTGTTCAAAACCCGGAAAATACGCCAGTATATTATGCTGGAGTTCAAGCATAAGTATACTTGAACTCCAGCATATTATACTGGAGTTCCAAGATAAGTATGCTGGAACTCCAGCATAATATGATGGAGTTCCAGCATAAGTACACTAGAACTCTAGCATAATATACTGGAGTTCCAGCAAGTATACCGGTCCAGCATAATATACTGGAGTTTGGAGCACTGGTGCTCCAGTCTCCAGTATATTATACTGGAGCTAACAAAGTATACTGGTCTAGCATAATATGCTGGAGTTCATACACAGGTGCACCGAACTCCAGTGTATTATGCTGGACCGGTCTCTGCTGCAGCAAAATAGTGGCTATTTTTTATTGACTTGGTAAGCGCTGGCTATTTTTGAATGACCAGTCCGAAAACTGGCTATACCGTGCTATTTTAACAAGAAAATACTAGGAAAAAAGGAGTATTAGGACAATTTCAAGCCCAAACTTCGGCCATCAACTAGCCCATGAAGCCCAAAGCCTAATTCAGCAGCAAACCTAGAACCCTCTAGAAACCTTATTAAAGGACGTCGTTAGTTTCTCACATTTTTCCTAACCCTAAACCTCTCTTTTGAGCGCATCCTGACTTCCTCTCTCTCACAAGTCAGAAGCTATCTTCCTCTTTGGTGAAAAACTCAGCATCTTCTTCAGTCATGGCAGACTTTATCTTTCCAATTTCATTTAAGACTCCTATCTCGTGACTTTCCTCGATTCCATCTAATCATCAACAAGATTCGATCAATACAAGAGGCTAAAAATACTCTTGAAATTCCTGGCCTCTGTTCAGAGATAATAGCTGGTGTAAAGATTTGCTCTTTTTGATTTTAAACGGTCTTTATAAAATTCAAACAACTTACTTGCTCTTCAAATCCCGCCCAAAAAAAAAACACCTCTCAAAGCCCTAACCTTTCTCTATAAATACTCTCTTTGGATCTGAGCCGAAATCGGAGGTTCTAGAGCACGAAAAAGACCACAAAAACTCTAAAATTTTTATGGCTCGAATACTCCTAGATACGGTGGAAAATACTAAGCTTTTCAGCCGACATTGAACATTCTAAAGTATCAGTACATTTTCTTGTATTTTCACGACTGCTTTTCCAAGCTCTTGGTTGTTCCTTCACTCTAAAGGACGACCTTCGGATCTATTTGTTCAAATTCGAATTCATTCGTGACGTGAGAATAGATTCGACGACGACGCCTGAGTTCACTGCCCCACAACAGTAACACCCGACTTTTTCCCGATTCTCTTTAGTTTATAATACCATGTTTACTAAGAAAAAAATCATGTCTTACGTTCTTCCCTTTAGTTATGTTAGTAGAATTTTGACATCATGTCCTTAGAAGATTTTCTTGTTTATGTTTGCCGTTTGGGTCAACTGTTTGAAAGAGTACATTTTAAGTTTAAACCTTTTATTACCCCTTTAAATATGTCATGTATATTTTCTGTGTTTCTTTAGTGTATTATGCTTTTTGGTTTAGATTTTAACTGTTAGAAACATAATTGTAGGACTAATCACTATTTTACTTATTTATGTGTTAAACAAAATCGAAAGTATCCTCTATTAAATATTAATGTTCCTATTTTTTGTTTTGTTGAAGGAAAATGTTACTTTAAGTTTATCTCAAAGTTTAGATACGATGTCTTAGAGAATCTTTGTCACCAAATGAGCTTTCTGTTGAACCTTCATCATATTAATATGTTATAAATTCACTTTCATTCTGTCATGTAAGGAAATATGTTGAAGAAACTTAGTACTATCATACTAGTCAAAAGATGATTATTGTAAAACTATATCAAACTTCGGCTAGACTTGAACCTTGAGTTAGAGATTTCTAGATATATTGGTAGTATTGTACTTTTAGAGGCATAACAAAGGCGTTCAAGGTTTACTTAAATCAACTTGTAAGAGTTTTGTTGATAGAACAGTGTGTTTCATGTGTTAGAAACCATACTTAGAATTTTTACCTTGAGTCACTTAAATACAGGTGCCAAAGATTCACGGACAGAATACTGTATTTTCTTTAGTTAGAAATCATGTTTATAGGATATTATTTTTACTATTATAAATCATGTTTACAATAGGTGCCTATTTCTTTGTCTGATGCATATTGTATGGATAACCATCCTCGAAATTTGAAGTGTTATTCTTTTGGATGCTCTCACTAACCGTGTGTCTAGTTGATCACTTCAATCTGTTAAAATACCTTTAGTGACCATGTTTAGCTAAATTTTAGAAATAAGTACTTTAAGAATGCATGATATGTTGGAATTGAACTTGCCATACATTGTTAGACTATTTTGTACATTGAGCATGAGTAGAATACCATGAATCCTTTTTCTTTTGTTCTTATACTGTTAAGAGTTGCATTCTCTTTTCTAAGTCATTTTCTTTCTTCTTTTACACTGCACGACGTACCAGAGTTGAAATGAGTTCCAATGCGGGACTCGACGATGTTGCTATATATGAAGCACGCGTATACCTTTCGTTTCCTCTTCCACTTGTAAAGTATATTTAGGGCTCTCAAGAAAAGAGAGGAGAAGATTGAAGAACAAACAATGGCTGCCTATTTCTTTATTTTGTTTTGATAGTTGATTTACTGTCTCATGTGTGCTTACTTGTTTGTTTGTTAGAATCATTACCTGCGTCAAATACTGGTTGTTAGGCATGCTAAGGTATTACAAAAACCAATAATAACTCTTGAACTACTCTCTGCTCTACAGATGTTTTGTAAGATCGATAACTCTTTTTTTTGTGATTTTAAAAGGTCTTAAACTCATAGTATTTCCAGCAAACAGAAGTTGTCTTCTTTATTTTTCTTCCTTGTTTCATATATTCAAGACGATGTCGTTTTAAAAAAAAATATGTTTTGAACTAATGGATACTTTTCTAATGTTTCAAGTTTGGAGTTAACAGGTTAAAGGAAAATGACTTTTTGGGCAGCGTTTGAACGACATTGATGAGCTCATTACTAGTTCAAGAAATCATTTTCTCAGAACTTAAATGAGAGTTCAAGTTCACTACTGTTTAAATCCAACCTTAACGCTATTATATTTATTTTACAATGATTTATTCAATTTTTTAACCTTTCTTTAGAAACTAATATATTCTTTGATTTTACATTACACTCAGCCTTAATTAACTCAAGTTCGGTCGGTTAACCATTTAATATGATCTTAAAGGGTGCTTTTAAAACCTTCCCTTTAGATTAATTGAACCTTTACCTAGAATCTTTAGGTTAAGTATACCATTACCAGAGTTATACTTTATTAAATTACTTTAATCAATTTAGGTGTCCTAATTCACCTTAGAAATAATTAGGTGGCGACTCTCTTAATTAATTAAACATCGGATTTTCCAATATGTTATACTCTAATTTTTGACTGTGTTAAAATGGGGTATAACAGTTTACTGCTCTCTTTGATCCATTTTTCTGCTGTAAATGCATGGTAAGTCGTTCTATAGTTGTAAAAACTCACGGGACGGTGATCGGAAGCCGTGAGTTCAAGTTATTTACTTGTAGCGGATTGTTTTGTGGACCGTTTTGTGTTGCTGTTGGGCTACTTTTTTTACTACTATTTTATGGAGCTTTGGAGGAGGAAGGGTGTGGAGAAACACCACATAAATGGACGGTGGTGGGCTGGTCATTCGTAACAATTATCGGGCTGTTGACACTACTACGTTGGTCATTTTGTGTTTGAAGAGATTGGGGTGTGTTGGGCTGTTTTGTAGTATTTTGTGGTGTATATAAGGTTGGAAAATAACGTATATATGTTGTTATTGTTGTGTTCTTGTGTTTTTGGTGTTATCTTGAATTTGGAGGAAGTAAGGATTATAGTGAAAATGCTGCCCGTTTTAATACAATAGATTAAGGTGCAAAGAGGCAAGTTCAGCTTGCTGAGTGGAAATATTGTGATAAGGTACGTTAAGGCTAAACCTTTCCTTCATTTTGGCATGATCCAGTAACTACATGTATTTGATAGCGAGAAATAAAGAGAAGTTCATATTCCTGAATTTATGTACATTGTTCTAGTCTCATGAGTTATTGCATTTTCCCTTGTCGGGACTTCATATTCACATTAGTTTTGTCTTCTTTCAGCTAAGAGAGCAGAGAGTCTATATATATATACAGTATTATAGTATTTTCACCACCATCGAGCTATAATTGATAGGCAGGCCCCTATTGGGCAACCTCTTATCAGATGGTGAGTTATATATCGAGCCTACTGTGGTCGAGCGCCTATGAGCGAGCCCAGAATGGCTGAGATACAGAGCCTAGTATGGCCGAGCGCCTATGAGCGAGCCTACTACGACAGAGCAGTTACAGATACCGAGCCTTATAAGGCAGGATAGCTATTTTACTTACTATATTGAGAGAGTTAAGTCAGTATCAATAGGTAAGCATATCTTTAGATTATCTTTGACTCCCAGTTACTTTCAGTTATTATATTATCAGGTCAGTTTTAGCTTTCAATTATTCTGTTGCCTTACATACTCAGTACATTAGTTTGTACCGACGTCCCTTTTGCCCCTGCATTTCATGCCTCCAGGTCCAGATTGATAGTTGGACAGACCCTCCCAACAGACAGAGTCAAATATCAGCTTGGTTGGTAAGATCCACTTCCTCGGAGTTACCAGGCCTAGACCTTGGACTCTATTATATATATACAGGTTTGACGGGTAGGTCGAGGCCCAGTCCCGACCATGGTATAGTTCAGTTATCTCTAGAGGCTTGTAGACGAGTCATGTATATTTTGTATAGCAGTGATGTTCATGGCGGCTTCGTCGGCCTGCGCAATTATATATATCAGATTTTTGGTATGTTTACACCTCAGATGAGAGAGACATTATTTTCAGACGATATAAAATATGGCCTCATCAGCCTAAGTTGAGGGTTACCCCTCCAGAGTTTACAGTTATAAAGTTGTACACTCGGGCCGAGTATGGCACCGGGTGCCGGCTATGCCTCTTCAGGTTTGGGGCGTGACAAACTTTGTATCAGAGCAGTTCTATCCTAGGTAGTCTACAAGCCGTGTCTAGTAGAGTCTTTCTTTATATGTGTGTTGTGCAACTCATTATATAAACAAAAAGTTACAAGGCATTTAGGAGTCTGTTACCTTCTTTCAAATTCACATCGTGCTATAAAGTTGAGTCATAAGAGTTCGAGCCATGACTTAAGTTTGCTAATTATAGAGATGCTTGTAATTTGAAAAATTATAGCTAGCTAGAGGACTAATACAACAACAGGTAAGGGCATTAGTAGAGAGAGAATTCTTGAGGATGTGGCCCTGTTGAGGCTCTATTAGATCATGCATACCAGATGGTGCACTCTAGAATAGTACAGTCATATATGAATACTAGAAAGTTCAAAAAACTATCAGAAGACATGTACTGGCATCCTAGAAGGGATAAATATTTACTTTAGCATGACTCCTGCCCCTAGTAAAAAGAGAATAGTAGGCGACCTGAAGAGCTAGTGAGATGAAGCAAGGGGAGATAAAAAGTGAAAGAATATTTTGTTGAAGTTTTTAGAATAAGGTAATAAACAGAGATATTAGCAGGAGAATAAGAAGAGAGTAAATGAAGCATTACGAGTAAGATATGATAAAAGGGTGGTAACGGTAAATCATAATATGACAGGATGACATTATCTATAGTCAAGTAAAGGAAAAGACAAGAGGTGAAATGCCTTGAGACAATAAAAGAGTATAATCCATAAAGTCATATCCTTATTTCGTGAAAATGAGTTGGCCACTCCGACGAAATTACCATAAGGCTAAGTTAGAATCCCCGGAGTAATAGAAATCAACATAGGCTAGTAAACAAGAAAAAAAGATCGAACATGATTTAGGGACCAAAGGATTCGATAATAGTCAGCATCGTAAGGGTTTCAGAAATTGTGTTCCGGAAATGATAGAATGGACAACGGAAGAATAACTTTTAAAGGTAATTTAGGAAGACGCTTCCTTAAAGCAAGCAATGTGAGCAGAGTTATGCCTAAGGGATTAAGTGTGACATTTACTCTAGGTTTCACCCTCGCACATAAGAAATTCATTTATCCCTGGTATAGAAGGGTTACCGCAAGGCGAGTAAGAGTCAGTGAAGATGAGAAAAGATGCCAAATATGAAGTGGTAAATACGGATTAGTAAGGAAGAATACGGTAAAAAGGCGAAAGGGGTGAGATTGCATTTATTTAGATCCTACATTTATGTTATGACTCCAGAACTGTGATGACCCAAAAGGTCATCACTTGTATTGCAAGTAAATTTAGTGTTCTGAGGCCTTAAAAACCTCCCTTTGTGTCACCTCAATTTGGGTGCACAGTCCGTGCGCATTTTCGGGAAGCTTTTATGTGAAAACTAAGTAAAATATGGAAATTGGCTTTTAAAATTTAATAAAATTGACTTTGGTCATCATTCTTTGTAAACAGACGCGAGCCCATGATCCAACGGTCTCGTAGGGTCCGTAGAAAAATTTGGGACTTGCGCGTATGCCCGAAATCGAATTCCGAGGTCCCAAGCCCGAGAAATGTATTTTTAAAGAAAATTGTTTTTTGCAAAATATAAAGGTTTTTAGAAGTGAATTGATGCATTTTCTTGATGGTATCGGGCCCGTCTCTTGGTTCCGGAGCTCGATACAAGTTTGAAATGATGATTTAGCTGAATCTGTAAAATTTGGTAAAGATTGGAATTGGTTTGGTATCAAACGGACCTATGGTTGAGAAAATAGTAATTTTGATGTTCTTGAGTGATTTCATGAATTTGAGGTTGAATTCATAGGTGTTGATTTTATTTTGATGAATTGATCACATGAGCAAGTCCGTATGATGTTTTTGGACTTGCGTGCATGTTTGGTTTGGAGACCCAAGGGCTCGGGTGAGTTTTAGATAGTCCACGGAGTGAAATTGGACTTAGGAGCAAGTGCTGGTATCTGGTATTTTTGCCCAGGCCTCTGATCTCGCAATTGCGAGATCACGCTTAACAATTGCGAAGAGGAGAGGCTTGGTAATTGCGACCCCAGTGTCGCAAATGCGAACCAAGCCTGGGCAGGCCTTGGTCGCAAATGCGACACTTTCTCGCAATTGCAATGTCGCAAAGGCGATAGGTCCCTTGCAAATGCGAAGGTGACCGAATTTCCCTTGGTCGCAAACACGACATATTCTTCACATTTACGAAGGTAGCAGGTCCTGAAGGGGTTCGCAATTGCGAACCCTGGTCGCATTTGCGACATCAGAGACCAGTTAATTTGGACTTAGACACATTTTTCTTCATTTTTCAAACCTTCTCAAAACCTAAACTCTTTTGTGCGATTTTCTAAAGAAAAGTTCTTCTCCAAACCAATTGTAAGTCATTTCTAACTCACTTTCTTTAATCTATGACATCTTTTTACATGATTTCAACTCAAAATCAAGGGTTTGCATGGGGGAAATTGGGTGTTTTAGGTAGAACTTAGGATTTTCAAATTTTGGGGATTTGGACCTCGATTTGAGGTCCGACTTCAAAACAAATTATATGTTTGAGTTAATGGGTGAATGGGTAATCGGGTTTTGGTTCGAACCTCGGGTTTTGACCATGTGGGCCCGGGGTCGATTTTTGACTTTTTCGGAAAATCATTAGAAAACCTATTTTCGTGCATTAGAATTGATTCATTTAGCATTTATTGATATTGTTAAGTAAATTATGGCTAGATACAAGCGAATTGGTGGTGGAAACAAGAGGTAAAGCGGTAGTTGAGGCTTGAATTGTGTTCGTGGCATCGAGGTAAGTGTTTGGTCTAACCTTAGCTTGAGGGATTAGGAGTTGTGTCTTATTTTCTATGTGTTAATTGTTGAGTACGACGTATAGGCATGGTGACGAGTATCTGTGCGTCGGTGTCAAGTGTGCCCGTGAGTCTTATACTATGATGAATATGACTCCATTTCGTATTATTTATACTTTATACAATGAAATCTATTGTTGAACAAGGCTTATGGAAGTATTATTGGTAATTGAACATTTTAGTGGCTCGAGTGTGAATTGAGTTGTGGAAGTAATATTGGTAATTGAACATTATAGATCGTTGGTCAAGTTGTGATTTGAGTTGTGGAAGTAATATTGGTATTTGAACATTGTAGAGAGTTCGCTCAAGTTGTGAATTGAGTTGTGAAGTAATTGTGCAAAAGAGACGAGGTTTATGATATTATCTCCCTTGTCGGGATGCTATTGCTTTTGATATTGTTTTCCCTTGCCGGGATATCGTTGTTATGCTATTGTTCCCTTGCCGGGATTCTATTATGATTTTACTGATTCCCTTGCCCAAATTGCTTTGTGATTGTTGCTTGGGTGAGGAAGAGTGTAAAGCACGAAGGGTGATGACGTGCTTGATAATTGTGAGAGAGTGTAAAGCACGAAGGGTGATGCCGTGCACTTGTCTTTGATTTCCTGATTCTTGCTGATAATTTAGTTATAGTGTTCTTTACATTTATCTATTGGATTTCTGTTTTTACTTGATATTTCCCCGCAACATGTTTCCCCTTCCCATCTTTAACTACTAGTCTCTGTTAATATTACTTGCTATATGTGATATTAATTGCACAGGTTTAGTTGGTAGTCTTGTCCTAGCCTCGTCACTACTTTGCTGAGGTTAGGCTAGACACTTACCGGCATATAGGGTCGGTTGTGCTGATACTACACTCTGCACTGGGTGCAGATCCCGGTGCTGTAGTTTTTGGACCACAGTGAGGTTTCTGCCTTCAGTCTAGTGGCGGAGACCCGAGGTAGTCGTGTAGGCGTCCGCAGGCCTTGGCGTATCCTTCTGTCTTTCCGTATTGTTTCTTTTATGTACTTCAGAAACAAAGTTGTATTTATTTTTCGGACCCCTATTTGTAGTACTCTTAGACAGTTTGTGAGATTGTGACACCAATTCTGGGTACCTTATGTTTATGGATTAGTATCGGCATTATTATTTAAATTGTTACATTTCATTCTTTCGCTTTATTACTTCCGCTGTTTATATAATGTTTATTCACAATCGTTAAGGGATTAGAAATGAAAAGTGTTAAATAACTGGAATAATTGGCTTGCCTAGCTTTCATTAGTTGGAGCCATCACGACTCCCCAGGGTGGGAAATTCGGGTCGTGACAAGTTGGTATCAGAGCTCCAGGTTGCTTAGGTCTCACAATTCACGGACAAGCTTAGTAGAGTCTGAGGAATCGGTACGGAGACGTCTGTATTTATCCCCCAGAGGCTACAGAGTTAGGAAAAAAACTTCACACCTATTCTTTCCTGTTGTGCGACTTGATTTCTCAATGCTAATTGAACTTCCACTCTTGTTCTTTCGAGAATGGCGAGGTCACGTACCGCTTCTTCAACCGAGCATCATCACAGACTGGTGAAGGTTCAGCTACATCTTCGGAGGCTTTGTGGAGGTTGGATAGGTTTCACCAAGCTGTTCACTACTACTTTTGGTGGTACATCTTCTGAGGATCCCCAGGATTATTTGGACAGCTATCACGAGGTTCTTCGGAATATGGGGATAGTAGAGACCAATGGGATCGACTTTGCTGCTTTTCGTCTGTCTGGATCCGCCAAGACTTGGTGGAGAGATTATTATTTGGCTAGACCAGCTGGGTCACCGGCTTTGACTTGGAATCTGTTCTCTCAGCTATTTCTGGAGAAGTTTCTTCCATCAGTCAGAGGGAGAACTATCGGAGGCAGTTTGAGCGTCTCCAGCAGGGTTCTATGACAGTCACTCAGTACGAGACCAGAATCATTGACTTGGCCCGTCATGCTCTTCTTATACTTCGCACTGAGATAGAGATAGTGAGGAGGTTCATTGAGGGACTCGTTCAGCCTATTTGACTACAGATGGCTAAGGAGACGGGGAGCGAGATTTCTTTTTAGGATGCGGCCAATTTGGCCAGGAGAGTGGAGATGGTTCTATCACATGGGAGTGGTCAGGGGTCTGACAAGAGGCCTCGTCATTCGGGCAGGTTCAGGGGTGCCTCATCTGGAGGCAGGGATTCTTTTGGTAGGGTCCATCCATCCAGGCCATTTCATTCAGCACTTCAGGCTTCTCATGGTGCTCTAGGTGGCCGTGGTTCTCATATGCAATATTCCGATTAACAGTCCTACAATGCACCACCAGCTTCGATTAGTGCACCGCCGCTCCAGAGTTTTCAGAGTGGTCATTCAGGCCGTCAGGGTCAGTAGTCTTAGCAGCCGAGGGCTTGTTATACTTGTGGCGATACGAGGCATATTGCTAGATTTTGCCCTCGAGCACCGAGCATCTCTCAGCATCAGGGTTCTCATGCCATAGTTCAGGCACCGAGTGTTCCACCGCCTGCTCAGCCAACTAGAGGTGGAGGTAGAGGTATTAGAGGCGGAGGTCAGGCCGCTAGAGGTGGAGGCCAGCCAGCAGCAGGCCGTCCCAAAGATGTAGTTCAGAGTGTGGGGCCCAGCCCCGATGTCATGCTCTTCCAGCCAGGCCTGAGGCTGAGGCCTCCGATGCAGTTATCACATGTACTGTTCTGGTTTGTAGTAGGGATGCTTCAATGCTATTTGATCCAGGGTCTACATACTCCTATGTGTCATCTTATTTTGCACCGTATTTGATCATGCCTAGTGATTCTTTGAGTGCTCCTATATATGTGTCTACACTGGTGGGTGATTCTATTATGGTAGATCATGTCCATCGTTCCTGTATATTTGTGATTGAGGGTCTTGAGACTCGAATAGATTTGTTACTTCTAGATATTGTTGAATTTGATGTCATATTGGGGATGGACTGGTTATCACCTTATCACGCTATCTTAGACTGTCATGCCACTGGTTATCACCTTACCATGCTATCCTAGACTGTCATGCCAAGACTGTGACCTTAGTTATGCCGGGTTTACCTCGTTTAGAGTGGAGAGGGACTCCTAGTCATTCTACCCATAGGGTTATCTCATATATGAAGGCTCGGCGTATGGTTGATAAGGGATGTTTAGCCTATTTGGCGTATGTTCGTGATTCTAGTGCTGAGGTTTCTCCTATGAATTCTGTGCCCATGGTTCGTGAGTTTCCTGAGGTATTTCCTTCAGACCTGCCGGGTATGCCGCCCAATAGGGATATTGACTTCTACATTGATTTGGCTCCATGTACTCAGCCCATTTTTATTCGGCCATATCGTATGGCCCCGCCTGAGTTGAAAGAATTGAAGGAGCAGTTGCAAGACTTGCTTAAAGGGCTCTATTAGGCCTACTGTCTCGCCTTGGGGTGCGCCGGTGTTGTTTTTTAAGAAGAAGGACGGATCGATGAGGATGTGTATAGATTATCGGCAGTTGAACAAGGTTACAATCAAGAATAAGAATCCATTGCCGAGGATCGATGATTTGTTTGATCAGCTTCAGGGTGCCAAGGTATTTTCGAAGATTGATTTGAGATCTGGCTACCATCAGTGGAGGATTAGGGAATCTGATATCCCTAAGTCAGGTTCCACACTCGGTACGGGCATTATGAGTTCTTGGTAATGTCATTCGGGTTGACGAACGCCCCAGCAGCTTTCTGGAGTTTCTTGGGTTTGGCAGGCTATTACCGTCGGTTTGTGGAGGGGTTTTCATTTATTGCAGCCCCGATGACTAGGTTGACCCAGAAAGGGTGCCCAGTTCAGGTGGTCGGGCGACTATGAGGCGAGCTTTTAGAAGCTCAAGATAGTTGACTACGGCGCCAGTGTTGGTTTTGCCCACAGGTTTAGGGCCATATAGAGTTTATTTTGACGCATCTCGTATTGGACTTGGTGCGGTGTTGATGCAGGAGGGCAAGGTCATTGCATATGCTTAGTGGCAATTGAAGATTCATGAGAAGAATTATCCAGTTCATGATTTGAAGTTAGCAGCCATTGTTCACGCGTTGAAGATTTGGAGGCACTATTTGTATGGCGTGTCATGCGAGGTGTTCATGGATCACAAAAGTCTGCAGTATTTGTCCAAGCAGAAGGAACTAAATTTTAGGCAGAGGAGGTTGTTGGAGCTGTTGAAAGACTATGATATCACTATCTTATATCATCCGGGGAAGGCCAATGTGGTGGCTGATGCCTTGAGTAGAAAGACAGCCAGTATGGGCAGTCTTGCGTATATTCCGGTCGGGGAGAGACCGCTTTCTCTGGATGTTCAGGCTTTGGCCTATCAGTTCGTGAGGTTGGATGTCTCTGAGCCTAGCTGTGTGTTAGCTTGCTCAGTCGCTCGTTCTTCATTATTTGAGCGTATCCGAGATCGACAGTATGATGATCCTTATTTGTGTGTTCTTAGGGACACAGTGCGGCACAGAGGTGCAAAGCAGGTTACAGTTGGAGATGATGGAGTCTTGAGGATGCAGGGTCGTATTTGTGTGCCTAATATGGATGGGCTTCGCGAGTTGATTCTAGAGGAGGCCCATAGCTCCCGTTACTCTATTCATCCGGGCGCCGCTAAGATGTATCAAGATTTGCGAAAGCATTATTGGTGGAGGAGGATGAAGAAGGACATTGTTGCCTATGTAGCTCGGTGTTTGAATTGTCAGCGGGTAAAATACGAGCATCAGAGACCTGGTTGTTTGTTCCAGAAGATTGAGATTCCTGAGTGGAAGTGGGAGTGTATCACTATGGACTTTGTTGTTGGACTTCCACGAACTCAGAGGAAGTTCGACGCAGTATGGGTTATTGTTGATAGGCCGACCAAGTCAGCGCATTTCATTCCTGTGGCGGTTTCTTATTCTTCCGAGAGGTTAGATGAGATCTATATCCGGGAGACTGTTCGTCTTCAATGTGTGCCTGTGTCTATCATTTCTGACCGAGGTACGCAGTTTACCTCACATGTTTGGAGGGCAGTTCAGCAAGAGTTGGGCACACAGGTTGAGTTGAGCACAACATTTCATCCTCAGACGGACGGGCAGTCCGAGCGTACTATTTAGATTTTGGACGATATGCTCCGAGCTTGTGTTATTGACTTTGGAGGCTCGTGGGATCTGTTCTTGCCTTTAGCAGAGTTTGCCTACAACAACAGCCACTAGTCGAGCATTCAGATGGCTCATTATGAGGCTTTATATGGTAGGCGGTGTCGGTCGCCGGTTGGATGGTTTGAGCCGGGAGAGCTTGGTTATTGGGTACGGATCTAGTACAGGATGCCTTGGACAAGGTCAGGATTATTCAGGATAGGCTTCATACAGCCCAGTCCAGGCAAAAGAGTTATGCCGACCGTAAGGTTCGTGATGTGGCATTCATGGTCGGCGAGCAGATGTTGCTTCGGGTGTCGCCTATGAAGGGCATGATGATATTTGGGAAGAGGGACAAGCTTAGCCCTAGATTTATTGGCCCATTTGAGACCCTTGATCGAGTGGGGGATGTGGCTTACAGACTTGCGTTGCCGCCGAGTTTATCAGCCGTGCATCCAGTGTTTCATGTGTCCATGCTTCGGAAGTATCACGGCGATCCATCCCATGTGTCAGACTTCAGCACTGTCCAGTTGGAGAAGGACTTGTCCTATGAGGAGGAGCCGGTACTATTCTAGACCGGCAAGTTCGTCAGATGAGATCAAAGAGTTGCCCTTCTGTTCGTGTTCAGTGGAGAGGTCAGCCAGTTGAGGCAGCGACCTGGGAGTCCGAGTCCGATATGCGGAGCCGATATCCCCAACTTTTCTCTGACTCAGGTACTTCTTTTCTATGTCCGTTCGAGGACGAACGGTTGTTTTAGAGGTGGAGAATGTGATGACCCAAAAGGTCATCACTTTTATTGCAAGTAAATTCAGTGTTCCGAGGCCTTAAAAACCTCCCTTTGTCTTACCTCGATTTGCGTGTGCAGTCTGTGCGCATTTCTGGGAAGCTTTTATGTGAAAACTAAGTAAAATATGAAATTGGCTTTTAAAATTTAATAAAGCTGACTTTGGTCATCATTCTTGGTAAACGGACCCGGACTCATGATCTGACGGTCTCGTAGGGTCCGTAGAAAAATTTGTGACTTGGGCGTATGCCCGGAATCGAATTCCGAGGTCCCAAGTTCGAGAAATGAATTTTTAAAGAAAATTGTTTTCTGGAAAATATAAAGGCTTTTAGATGTGAATTGATGCATTTTCTTGATGGTATCGGGCCCGTATCTTGGTTCCGGAGCCCCGTACAAGTTTGAAATGATGATTAAATTGAATATGTAAAAGTTGGTAAAGATTGGAATTGGTTTGGTATAAAACGGACCTATGGTTGAGAAAATAGTAATTTTGATGTTCTTGAGTGATTTCATGAACTTGAGGTTGAATTCATAGGTGTTGATGTTATTTTGATGATTTGATCGCACGAGCAAGTCCGTATGATATTTTTGGACTTGCATGCATGTTTGGTTTGGAGCACCGAGGGCTCGGGTGAGTTTTGGATAGGCCATGGAGTGAAATTGGACTTAGGAGCAAGTGCTGGTATCTGGTATTTTTCCCCAGGACTCTGATCTCGCAATTGCGATATCAGTCTTCGCAATTGCGAAGAGGACAGGCTTGGAAATTGTGACCCTAGTGTCGCAAATGCGAACCAAGCCTGGGCAGGCCTTGGTCGCAAATGCGACCCTTTCTCGCAATTGCGATGTCGCAAATGCGACAGGTCCATTGCAAATACGAAGGTGACCGGATTTCCCTTGGTCGCAAATGCGACATATTCTTCGCATTTGCGAAGGTAGCAGGTCCTGAAGGGGTTCCCAATTGCGAACCCTGGTCGCATTTGCGACATCAGAGACCAATTAATTTGGACTTAGACGCATTTTTCTTCATTTTTCATACCTTCTCAAAACCTAAACACTTTTGTGCGATTTTCTAAAGAAAAGTTCTTCTCCAAACCAATTGTAAGTCATTTCTAACTCATTTTCTTTAATCTATAACATCTTTTTACATGATTTCAACTCAAAATCAAGGGTTTTCATGGGGGAAATTTGGTATTTTGGGTAGAACTTAGGATTTTCAAATTTTGAGGATTTGGACCTCATTTGAGGTCCGATTTAAAAAAAAAATTATATGTTTGAGTTCGTGGGTGAATGGGTAATCGGGTTTTGGTTCGAACCTCGGGTTTTGACCATGTGGGCCCGGGGTCGATTTTTGACTTTTTTCAGAAAATCTTTAGAAAGCCTATTTTCGTGCATTAGAATTGATTCATTTAGCATTTATTGATATCGTTAAGTAAATTGTGGCTAGATACAAGCGAATTGGTGGTGGAAATAAGAGGTAAAGCGGTAGTTGAGGCTTGAATTGTGTTCGTGGCATTGAGGTAAGTGTTTGGTCTAACCTTAGCTTGAGGGATTAGGAGTTGTGTCTTATTTGCTATGTGTTAATTGTTGAAAACGACGTATAGGCATGGTGACGAGTGTCTATACGTTGGTGTCAAGCCTGCCCGTGAGTCTTATACTATGATGAATGTGACTCTGTTTCGTATTATTTATGCTTAATATGATGAAATCTATTGTTGAACAAGGCTTGTGGAAGTATTATTGGTAATTGAACATTTTAGAGCATTGGCTCGAGTGTGAATTGAGTTGTGGAAGTTATATTCGTAATTGAACGTTGTAGAGAGTTGGCTCAAGTTGTGAATTGAGTTGTGGAAGTAATATTGGTAATTGAACATTGTAGAGCGTTTGCTCAAGTTGTGAAGCAATTGTGAAAAAGAGACGAGGTTTATGATATTATCTCCCTTGCCGAGATGTTATTGCTTTTGATATTGTTTTCCTATGCCGGGATATTGTTGTTATGCCATTGTTCCCTTGTCGGGATTCTATTATGATTTTATTTATTCCCATGCCCGTATTGCTTTGTAATTGTTGTTTGGGTAAGGAAGAGTGTAAAACACGAAGGGTGATGCCGTGCATGATATTTTTGAGAGAGTGTAATGCACGAGGG
>NW_017671730.1:251788-256902 GCF_001879085.1 Nicotiana attenuata | reverse complement strand
TCAGATGCCGCCTGGCATATAACAGTACAAGAATCTCAATCTAACACTCCCAAAATCTGGAACCCCATGAATCACAAGCTAAAAGATTACATGATAAGCTCTAACTCCAGAAATCTCTACCAACAAGGGAAATACAGAAAGGGCTATACTAGTACTGAGAATAGAAAGAGACTCTTCGGTCTGCGGACGCAGCAGATATACCTCGGAGTCTCTACAAAGCGCCTCGCCTAAAGCGTGATAAGACTGAGTGGAAGCACCTGGATATGCACATGAAAAACATGCGCAGGAAGGGCATGAGCACACCACAGCGGTACTCAGTAAGTGCCAAGCCTAACCTCGGTCGGGTAGTGACGAGGAAGGTCAGGGCCCTACTGAGGTTAAATGAAACACAAGGTATAACAATATCGAATAAGACAGTATAGTTAAGTGCAATAGTAAGAAGTAACACAGTGTAGAAAGAACAACAATAGCTATAACAGAGACAAAATAATCACGGAAAGGAAATACAGCTCACACAGAGATAACAACCGGGGTTCTCCCAGGATACCATCCTGTAGTCCCAAATATAATTATCCAGTGGATCTCCTGGGATACCGTCCCATAGTCCAACTCATAATGCACGGGGATCTACCGGAATCCCGATCCGTAGTCCAAAATGTAAATATTCAGTACTAGGGGAATCAACCGGGTGCAGTCCCGTAGTTCCAATGTAAAAGTGCAGGGGGATCTCCCGGAATACAAATCTGTAGTCCCAAAGTAAACATACAGGGGGATCTCCCAGGATACCGTCCTGTAGTCCCAAAATAAGTGCACAGCAGCAACACGAAGAATACTCAATTCAATCAAATTTCACACCAAGCCAAAACAGGTATTTCTAACCTAGCATGCTGCAGATCATCCAGATAAGGCAGTTGAGCAAATAAGCAATTAAGTCAATTAGACATGCTTCCCTAAGCTAACAGCAGGCTTAAATTGCAAGTAGTATAAACAGGAAAAGAACACAATTTTAGTTACTTAATGAAGACCGAATTTTCAACAATTAGCACAAGTACGCACTCGTCACCTCACGTACAAGGCATTTCAATTATCAACAATACCAAATCCTAAGGGGAGTTCCCCCACACAAGGTTAGGTAAGCCACTTACCTCGATGCCACGAACACAATTCAAGCCTCAACTACCGCTTTACCTCTTGATTCCACCACCAATTCGCTTGTATCTAGCCACACGTTACTTAACTATATCAATAAATGCTAAATGAATCAATTCTAATGCATGAAAATAGATTTTCTAAAGTTTTTTTTTTCCAAAAAGTCAAAAATCGACCCCAGGCCTACATGGTCAAAACCCGAGGTTCAAACCAAAACCCGATTACGCATTCACCCACAAACTCAAATATATAAATTATTTTGAAATCGGACCTCAAATCGAGGTCCAAATCCCTAAAATTCGAAAATCCTAACTTCTACCCATAACACCCAATTTCCCCCATGAAAACCCTTGATTTTGAGTTGAAATCATGTAAAAAGATGTTAAAGATTAAAGAAAACGAGTTAGAAATGACATATAATCGATTTGGAAGAGTAGTTGTCTTTGAAAAATCGCCAAAGTGGTTTAGGTTTTGAAAAGGTTGTAAAAATGGTTGAAAATGCGCCTACGTTATGATTTAGCAGGTTGCAGATGTCATAATTGCGACCAAGGTTCGCAATTGCGAGCCCCTTCCAAACCTGCTGCCTTCGCAAATGCGAAGAATATGTCGCATTTCCGACATTGAACAAAATCCGGTCCTCTTTGCATTTGCGAGGGACCCTTCGCAAATGCGATATCGCATTTGCGATATACACGTCGCATTTGCGACCAAGGTAGCCCAGGTCATCTTTCGCATTTGCGACACTTATTTCGCATTTGCGAGCTCGCATTTGCGAGCCAGGCTTCGCAATTGCGAAGCCAGCAGACCTGCAACATACCAGCAATTTCTTAAGTCTAAATTTCACACCGTGGCCTATCCAAAACTCACCCGAGCCCTCGCGGCTCCAAACCAGACATGCACGCAAGTCCAAAAACATCATACGGACTTGCTCGTGCGGTCAAATAATCAAAATAACATCAATAACTATGAATTTAGCATCAAAATCAAAGAAAAATCTCATGAACTCTTAAGTTCAAATTTTATCAACCGATGGTCCGATTCACGTCATTTTAAGTCCGTTTCTTACCAAATTTTACAGGCTCAACTTAAATCCCATATAAGACTTGTACCGGGCTCCGGAACCAAAATACGGGCCCGATACCATCAAATTCCAATATTCAAATTTTCAAAAACTCTAAATATTTCAGTTAAACAATTTTCTTCAAAAATTCATTTCTCGGGCTTGGGACCTCGGAATTCGATTCCGGGCATACGCCCAAGTCCCATATTTTCCTACGGACCCTCTAGGACCGTCAAATCATGGGTCCGGGTCCGTTTACCCAAAATGTTGATCGAAGTCAACTTAAATTCATTTTAAAAGCAAAATTTATCATTGTTTTCACAGATTTTCATATAATGGACTTCCGGATACACGCCCGGACTACGCACGCAAATCGAGGTGAGAAAAAAGGAGGTTTTAAGGCCTCGAAACACAGAATTTATTTCCGAAACAAGTGATGACCTTTTGTGTCATCACATTCTCCACCTCTAAAACAACAGTTCGTCCTCGAACGGACATAAGAAGGAAGTACCTGAGTCGGAGAAAAGATGGGGATAACGGCCCCGCATATCGGACTCGGACTCCCAGGTCGATGCCTCAGCAGGCTGACCTCTCCACTGAATACGAACAGAAGGGAAACTCTTCAATCTCAACTTACGAACCTGCCAGTCTAGAATAGTTACCGGCTTCTCCTCATGGGACAAGTCCTTATCCAACTGGACAGTGCTGAAATCTAACACGTGCGACGGATCACCGTGATACCTCCGGAGCATCGAAACATGAAATACCGGATGGACTCCTGCCAAGATGGGAGGTAAGGCAAGCTCATAAGCAACCTCCCCAACACGCCTCAATATCTCAAAAGGGCCAATAAACCTCGGACTCAACTTCCCTTTCTTCCCAAATCTCATAACGCCCTTCATAGGCGAAACCCGAAGCAGAACCCTCTCTCCAACCATATAGAATACATCATGAACCTTCCGGTTCGCGTAGATATTCTATCTGGACTGGGCTGTACGGAGTCTATCCTGAATCACCTTAACCTTCTCCAAAGTATCCTGTACCAAGTCTGTGCCCAATAATCTAGCCTCACCTGGCTCGAACCAACCCACCGGAGATCTACACCGCCTACCATATAAAGCCTCATACGGTTCCATCTGAATGCTGGATTGATAACTGTTGTTCTAGGCAAACTCCGCCAATGGCAAGAACTGATCCCAAGACCCTCTAAACTCAATCACACACGCACGGAGCATATCCTCAAGAATATGAATAGTGCGCTTGGACTGTCCGTCCGTCTGAGGGTGAAATGCTATACTCAACTCCACCCGAGTACCTAACTCATGTTGTACGACCCTCCAGAACCGTGATGTGAACTGAGTACCTCTATCTAAAATGATGGAAACTGGAATACCATGCAGACGGATAATCTCCCGGATATAAATCTCTGCCAACCGCTCCGAAGAATAGGTAGTACTTGTCGCGCACCCTTTTTCCCTCTTTGCATCGGAAAATCGGGTTGGTGACATTTGGTTGGGACAACTCTTTCCTTTTGGGAAAGGGGTTTGCAATTGAAGAGTCGCCACCTAATGGTTTAAGGTGCATTAGGACACCTATAAGGTTCAATTTAATTTTGTTTGATAACCAGAGATAGGGTAAGGGCTTGAAATTATCCTAAGGGAAGGTGTTAAGCACCCCTCAAGATCCACTAGTGTGGTTCCCGGCCAGATAGTTTCTTTGTGAATTTGTGCAATTAATAAGTAAACAAACAAGGCTCAAATAAGAGGGGATTTTAAATGCACGAATGTTTGTAAGTGATAAAAATAAAACAAAGTTTTGAAAGAGTTATAACTAAACATGCTAACGAATATAAAAGGGGGTCCTAGGTTTATTTGTAATATGGATCACATCAATGCAATACCCGGTAATCACTCATCAAAAGAGGGGCTACACGTGGTATTAGCGCACCGGTCATCATATCCATATCTATCCTTCCCACCCCGTTAAGGTATTAAAGCGCGGATTGGTCTCGACCTCTATTGCATGCTATTACCCGTCCCATTCCTATCAGTCCCGGAGGAATTTAGGACTACTATTTCTATAAGCGGGAGGATTTTAGGCTGACTTTTGGGTTTTAAAGGTAAAAAGACTAAGGCGACACTCAAAACACATAGGACTGCATATTAGGGGAAACATGTAAACAACTAAAGGCTCATATATACCTCCTCAAGTAGAGCACATAAATAGCATGACTTAAAACACATTTAAGGCCAGAAGTACTAAGATCGGGGAATTTCAGATGTTAAAGCAGACCCATTTATTACATAACTCAGATAAGAAGTCCGAATCAGGCCTGCCGGCTGGTTGCAGCAGTTGCTAATTAAGATCTTATCGTTATTACCTAAGGCTTGCGTAAGTATGTAGTGATGATACCCTATAAGCATGATACCTATTACTGATTCCAAAAAATGGCAAAGCAGTGAGAGTTTTAAACGAGTGATTTGGACCCTATAGGCATGCTTTCTAAACCGCATTAATGAAAGGAGTGAGTTGTTTAAACTAATTCAACATAGTACGAGTCAAACTAATTTTAACTAAACTGGTTTCAGATCCTATAGGCATGGTATCTAATTGAGTAGGCAGGATTTATTTGATCATAGCGAAATTCCTATAGGCATGACTTCTATAAAAAATACTGATTTTAATCCTGTAGACACGACATCTAGTTTAGAAACTGATTTTAACTTGTGGGCGTGATGTCTCATTATAGCCATTAGACCCTATAGGCATGATTTCTAAGTGTGGAAGTAAACATGCAGAACTTTACTAATCAGATCCTAAAGGCTGGATATCTACCCTTAAAACATGCACAATCACCCCATCCCTTTTCACTAACCAACCCGAATATTCGTTACAACTTATTACA
>NW_017671730.1:221059-247697 GCF_001879085.1 Nicotiana attenuata | reverse complement strand
AGGCCATGGATGGCCGGAGAAAGGTCGTGGATGGCCGGAGAAAGGCCATGAACAACAGTCGAGCAAGGACTGGACCAGACTCCTTCGAGGTCCGGTTATGAAACCATAGAACCAAACACCCAGGAGCCATGGAAGGCTGGCATAGATCTCAAATGATCCCGGGAGGCCATGGATTTGGTAGGTATTATGGTGGATTAGGGTGGCGGCGGCTAGGGTTTAGGTGGTGTTGCAGAGAGATTCTGAGAGAAAGGGGATTCTAAGGCGGCGGATTGTATCAAATGGTAGGGTTTTGGGGTCGTTTGGGATTAATTAAGGTAAGGGGCGATGGTGGCCGTTGATCTGAATGATCAACGGCCTAGATTAAAAGGGTAGGTGGGTCGGTTTATGAGAATGGGTTTGGGCCTGGTCCGGTGGGTTTAATTGGGTTGGGGATTGGGGTCTAATTTGGGGTTACAATTAGGCTAAAGTTGGAATGCAATTGGGCTAGATTTAAATAGCCATTTTTCCCTATTTAATTTATAAAAAATAGTAGATGGTTTCTGAAAATAAATTTAAAAGGCCAAAATGATTTATAACACATAATTATCAATTTAAAAATACAAGACTTGATTTTATGAATATAAAATGCAATTAGACCTTAAAATGGCTAATATTGCAATTATATGTAATTAGCTTCTAAAAACTACTAAATAGAATTGTAAAAATATGTAAAAATTACTTTAGCCGTATTTTGGCATAAATATGAAAATACAATAGATGAATTACCAAAATGATAATTTTGGAAATAATTATTGAGATTTTATGGATAACAAGGGGGAAAATAAATAATTTTAAATCTTTGAAAATTATGAAAAAATAATAAAACAACTTGGACATACTTATATATGCATATATATGATGTTTTGAAAGTATTNGCCGTCAGGATCGAGAGGAGAGGGAGGCCAAGAGGCCCCGAGGTTCTGGCAGTTTCAGTGGTGCTCCTTCGAGGGGACAGTTCCTGCATGGTAGAGGCCGTTCTTTCAGGCCTTCTCAGTTAGCCCGTTCAGAGTATCGAGGGGCATCTTCAGGTCGTGGTCATCATGGGTCTCAGCAGGGTCAGCCTTCACTTAGCTCCCTCCCAGCTCAGAGTTCATCTCGTTCCCCATCGGCTCAGGGTTCTTTTATGCCGAATGCATCTGCTAGTCACTCAGGTACGAGGGGATCCCTTCAGTCCCCTTCTCCAGTACCTGGGAGTTATTTTGAGTGCGGAGAGTTAGGGCATATGTGGAGGCAGTGTCCTCGTCGTGCTGCTAGTTCGTCCCAGCAGAGGGGTCAGCCCTCGACTTCTGCTACAGCTACTTCACCACCCGCCCAGCGAGCTAGGGGTGGAGGTCAGACAGCCAAGGGTCGCCCCAGAGGGGGAGGTCGATCAGGGGGCGGTCAGGCCCGTTTTTATGTTATGCCAGGCAGATCCGATGCCTTTGCCTCCGATGCTGTCATTTCAGGTATTATTTCAGTCTGCCACAGAGATGCATCTATATTATTTGATCCCGGCTCCACCTTTTCTTACGTGTCTTCGTACTTTGCTCACTATTTGGGTACGCCTCGGGAGTTTCTTGCTTTGCCTGTTCATGTGTCTACCCCGGTGGGCGATACTATTGTTGTAAACCGTGTGTACCGGTCATGTGTAGTGACTATTGGGGGTCTGGAGACCCGAGTTGATCTACTGCTATTGAGCATGATGGATTTTGATGTCATTTTAGGCATGGATTGGTTATCTCCGTGTCATGTTATTCTAGACTGTCATGCTAAGACAGACACTTCGGCTATGCCGGGTGTACCGCGGATCGAATGGCGTGGTGTGACTGACTATGTTCCCAGTAGAGTGATCTCTTTATTGAAGGCCCAGCATATGGTTGGGAAGGGTTGTCTTTCGTATTTTGCTTTTGTGCGGGATGTTGGAGCTGAGGCTCCCAGTATTGATTCTGTCCCAGTTGTGAGGGATTTTTCCGATGTATTTCCCGCAGACCTGCCGGGCATGCCACCGGACAGAGATATTGATTTTGGTATTGATCTGGTGCGGGGCACTCATCCCATTTCTATTCCTCCATATCGTATGGCACCAGCAAAGTTGAAAGAATTGAAGGAGCAGCTTCAGGAACTCCTAGATAAGGGGTTCATTCGGCCTAGTGTGTCACCTTGGGGTACGCCAGTTCTGTTTGTGAAAAAGAAGGATGGCACGATGAAGATGTGCATTGATTATAGGCAATTGAACAAAGTGACAGCTAAGAACAAGTATCCTTTGCCTCGCGTTGATGATTTATTCGACCAGCTTCGGGGAGTGAGGGTGTTCTCTAAGATTGATCTCCATTCGGGCTATCACCAGTTGAAGATCAGGGATTCAGATATTCTTAAGACTGCTTTCAGGACTAGATATGGTCACTATGAGTTTCTTGTCATGTCTTTCGGGCTGACCAATGCCCCAGCAGCGTCATGCATCTGATGAACAGCGTGTTCCGGCCTTATCTTGATTCATTTGTTATAGTTTTCATTGATGATATCCTGGTATATTCGCGTAGTCAGGGGGAGCACGCGGAGCATTTGAGGGTTGTGTTACAGAGATTGAGAGAGGAGAAGCTTTATGCAAAGTTCTACAAGTGTGAGTTTTGGCTCAGTTCAGTGGCATTCTTGGGACACGTGGTGTCCAGTGAGGGTATTCAGGTCGATCCAAAGAAGATAGAGGCGGTGCAGAGTTAGCCCAGACCATCCTCAGCCACAAAGATTCGTAGTTTTCTTGGGTTGGCAGGCTATTATCACCGGTTTGTTCAGGGATTCTCATCTATCGCATCGCCCTTGACCAAGTTGACTCAGAAGGGTGCTTCGTTTGTATGGTCGGACGAGTGTGAGGAGAGCTTTCAGAAGCTCAAGATAGCTTTGACCACTGCTCCGGTATTGGTTTTGCCATCAGCTTCAGGTTCATATACCGTATATTGTGATGCTTCGAGAGTAGGGATTGGTTGTGTGTTGATGCAGGAGGGTAGAGTTATTGCTTATGCTTCTCGTCAGTTGAATCCCCATGAGAAGAACTACCCCGTTCATGATTTGGAGTTGGCTGCCATAGTTCATGCGTTGAAGATTTGGAGGCATTACTTGTATGGCGTATCTTGTGAGGTATTCACTGGTCATCGCAGTCTTTAGCATTTGTTCAAGCAAAAGGATCTTAATTTGAGGCAGCGGAGATGGTTGGAGTTACTTAAGGATTATGACATCACTATACTGTACCATTCGGGAAAGGCCAATATGGTGGCCGATGCTTTAAGCCGAGTGAGTATGGAGAGTTTGGCATACCTTCCAGTTGGGGAGAGAGCTCTTGCGGTTGATGTTCAGGCTTTGGCCAATCGGTTTGTGAGGTTGGATATTTCGGAGCCCAGTCGGGTATTGGCTTGTGTGGTTTCTCGGTCTTCTCTATATGAGCGCATCAGAGAGCGCCAGTATGATGATCCACATTTGCTTGTTCTTAGGGACAGAGTTCAGCATGATGATGCCAGAGATGTGTCTATTGGAGATGATGGGTTATTGAGGATGCAGGGCCGGATTTGTGTGCCCAATGTAGATAGGCTTCGGGAGTTGATTCTGCAGGAGGCCCATAGCTCGCGGTATTCTATTCATCCAGGAGCCGCGAAGATGTATCAGGATCTTAGACAGCATTATTGGTGGCGGAGAATGAAGAAAGATATTGTGGGTTTTGTAGCTCGGTGTCTCAATTGTCAGCAGGTGAAATATGAGCATCAGAGACCAGGTGGCTTGCTTCAGCAGATGGTTATTCCTGAGTGGAAGTGGGAGAGGATCACTATGGATTTTGTTGTTGCAATTCCTCGGACTTTGAAGAAGTTCGATGCTATTTGGGTGATTGTAGATAGGCCGACCAAGTCCGCGCACTTCATTCCTATCTGTACTACTTATTCTTCAGAGCGGCTGGCAGGGATATATATTTGGGAGATTGTTCGGCTGCATGGTGTCCCAGTTTCCTTCATATCAGATCGGGGCACTAAGTTTACTTCTCAGTTTTGGAAGTTTGTTCAGCGAGAGTTGGGTACTCAGGTGCAGTTGAGCAAAGCCTTTCACCCTCAGATGGATGGGCAGTCCGAGTGCACTATTCAGATATTGGAGGATATGCTACGCGCCTGCGTTATTGATTTCGGAGGGTCATGGGATCAGTTCCTACCGCTTACAGAGTTTGCCTACAACAACAGCTACCAGTCGAGTATTCAGATGGCTCTGTATGAGGCTTTGTATGGTATACGGTGTAGATCCCCAGTTGGTTAGTTCGAGCCCGGTAAGGCTAGGCTTTTGGGGACAGATTTGGTTCAGGATGCGTTAGATAAAGTGAAGGTAATTCAGGAGAGACTTCGTACAGTGCAGTCACGTCAGAAGAGTTATGCGGACCGGAAGGTTCGAGATGTGTCCTACATAGCTGGTGAAAAGGTCCTGTTGAAGGTTTCACCCATGAAGGGTGTTATGAAATTCGGAAAGAAGGGAAAGTTGAGTCCGCAGTTCATTGGGCCTTTTGAGGTATTTCAGAGGATTGGGGAGGTGGCTTATGAGCTTGCCTTTCCACCCAGCTTGTCGAGTGTGCATCCAGTTTTCCATGTTTCTATGCTCCGGAAGTATATTGGGGACCCGTCCCATGTTCTGGATTTCAGTACGGTTCAGCTGGAGGGTGATTTGACTTATGATGTGGAGCCAGCAGCTATTTTGGAGCGTCAGGTTCGGAAGTTGAGATCAAAAGATATTGCATCGGTGAAGGTGCAGTGGAGTGGTCGGCCCGTGAAGGAGGCCACCTGGGAGACCGAGCGGGAGATGCGGAGCAGATATCCTCACCTATTTGAGGCTTCAGGTATGTTTCTTGACTCGTTCGAGGACGAACATTTGTGTAAGTTGGGGAGGATGTGATGACCCGGCCAGTCGTCTCATGAGTTACCGCTCCGTTTTCCCCATTTCTGCTTCTTTATGCTTCGTTATCTGTGTTTTATGTGATCAAGTTGTTTAGTTTGCGTTCGGATTGGATTTGGTAAGAAATGAGACACTTAGTCTCTTTGTAAATAACAAGTAGAAATCCGCCCCTCGGGCACAGTGTCACTCAGAACGATATCAGCCCTGCGGGCTCATTCTCAGTACAGTATCAGCCCCTTGGGCTCACTCACTCAGATCAAATGGGTACCTGCGCTCACTGTGGGTGTGCAGACTCCGGAGGGGCCCCTTACGGCCCAACCGCTATATTAAGCCACCTCGTGGCGTTATCTCTCGGCACTCGGCCTCACAACACTCAAGCCACCTCGTGGCATATAAAAGTATCTCGGCCCTCGGCCTCATATCACTCAGCATATCCTCACATATGGCCCTCGGCCTCGCTCAATCCGAAAATCATCTTAAGCCCCTCGGGCAGTAACAAAACAATAGTTCCCATCCCAAAACATCATTTAGAAATATCATTTAAGTTTCAAATCCGAGTAAAAGTGGCTGAGTTTGTAAAACAGTAGATATCAACAGGACTGAGTTCAAGTAATAATTCAAAGCAGTGAGGAAATAGTGATAGAAATCCCAGAAGGGTTCAAATAACTGGCACGAAACCCAAATATGGCAATCAGCCCAAATCATGATGATAACAAGTAAATTTCAGTCAAATACGCAGTAATTTCATCAATCGGGACGGACCAAGTCACAATCCCCAACGGTGCTCTACCCCACGCTCGCTATCCGGCGTGCAAGTCACCTCAATATAGCACTACGATGTGCAAATTCTGGGGTTTCAAACCCTCAAGACATCATTTAACATCATTAGTCACCTCGAACCGGCTAAATATCTAGCTCGCTATGCCCTTGCCTCTCAAATCGGCCTCCTCGCGCGTCGAATCTGGCCAAAACTAGAACGAATACGTCACAATAGGCTAAGGGAACAAAACCCAAGCGAAAATAATCAAAAAATATCAAAAATCCCGAAATTAGCAAAACCCGAGCCCCGGGCCCACTTCTCGAAACTCAAAAATTTTTACGTCATTAGATTCTTTTTCTCCCCACGAGTTCATACATATCAAAAACACAAGAATCGAAGTTCAATTGACCCCTCAAATCCCTAATTTAGACTCTCTTAATCTCAAGCCCTAAACCTCCATTTTTAGTCCAAAAATTCCTTAATTTTCAGTCCTAATTCAAGAAATATCACCATAGAATTGTGTTTTGGGTCCAAAATCCTTACCTTATTGAAGTTCCCTTGAAATCTCTCTTCAAAATCGCCCAAAAATTCTAAGTCCGAAGTTAAAATGAATAAACCCTTCAAAAAATCGCGAAGAAGAACCATTTATACCTTCTGCCCAGTCATAACCACATTTGCGGTCAACTACCCGCTTCTGCGGTCATTTCTCCGCATCTGCGGAATTCACTTAAATCCCGCCTAACCGCATCTGCGGTCCAATAGCCGCATCTGCGGCTCCGCAGGTGCGGTCCCTATTCCGCATCTGCGATTCCTGACCTCACTCCTCAAATCCGCATCTGCGGAAAATCCTTCCCACATGCGATGCCGCACCTGCGGTCCCCAAATCGCAGGTGCGAAAACACTAGAAGCAGCAGAAGTTCTGCAAATTACACAAGTCCAAAACTCTCCCGTTAGCCATTGGAAACCAACTCCGAGGCCCCCGGGACCTCAACCAAAAGCACCAACATGACTCAATACCTTATTCAAACTTGCTCCAATCATCAAAACACCTCTAACAACATCAAATTACCCAAAATTCATCGAATTCAAGCCTAAGTTTTCTAAAAACTTCCGAAATACGCTTTCGATCAAAAACCCAACCAAGCCACGTCTGAATGACCTGAAATTTTGCACACACATCCCAATTCACATAACAAAGCTACAACAACTCTCGGAATTCCATTCCGACCCTCGGATCAAAATCTCACCTACCAACTGGAAATCACCAAAATACTAACTTCGCCAATTCAAGCCTAATTCTACACCGGACTTCCAAAACCAATTCCGATCACACTCCTAAGCCAGAAATCACCTCCTGAAGCTAACCGAACCATCGGAACTCACATCCGAGCCCTCTAACACATAAGTCAACATCCGGTTGACTTTTCCAACTTAAACCTTCTTAAAAGAGACTAAGTGTCTCATTTCTTACCAAATTCAATCTGAACGCAAAATAAACAACTTGATCACTTAAAATACGGATAACGAAGCATAAAGAAGCAGAAATGGGGGAAACGGAGCGGTAACTCATGAGACGACTGGCCGGGTCGTCACAAAAATCAACGAGTCAAACAAGGGAAATGGGGTCAGAAACAAAGAACGAGTACATATTTAAACAAACAATTTCCGGAACTAGGATAAAACTAAAAAGAACTAGGGTTTTAAAAACATGCTGAAATAGATAGAATAACAACATGAGCAAATAGCAAAATCATCAAACCACATTAAGATCAGAGAAGAAAGCTTAAAGGAAAAACCCTAATCGTTGGAAAAATGAAGAGTCATTTTTGAAAGAAAATTTGAAGAACCTTCGAGAAAACACTTAAAGGTTCAAGGTAGATCTGAAAGAAATCGAAAGGTCTCAGAGGTTAGGGTTTCAGAAGACCCAAAAGAAACGAGAAAGTTCTCGAAAGTTAACAATCTAACCAGAAAAGGTCAAGGACCTACCTTGAAAGGCCATGGATGGCCGGAGAAAGGTCGTGGATGGCCGGAGAAATGTCAACAACCTCATTGAAAGTATCGCCAGAAACCCTTTCTCTANAATGGTAGGGTTTTGGGGTCGTTTGGGATTAATTAAGGTAAGGGGCGATGGTGGCCGTTGATCTGAATGATCAACGGCCTAGATTAAAAGGGTAGGTGGGTCGGTTTATGAGAATGGGTTTGGGCCTGGTCCGGTGGGTTTAATTGGGTTGGGGATTGGGGTCTAATTTGGGGTTACAATTAGGCTAAAGTTGGAATGCAATTGGGCTAGATTTAAATAGCCATTTTTCCCTATTTAATTTATAAAAAATAGTAGATGGTTTCTGAAAATAAATTTAAAAGGCCAAAATGATTTATAACACATAATTATCAATTTAAAAATACAAGACTTGATTTTATGAATATAAAATGCAATTAGACCTTAAAATGGCTAATATTGCAATTATATGTAATTAGCTTCTAAAAACTACTAAATAGAATTGTAAAAATATGTAAAAATTACTTTAGCCGTATTTTGGCATAAATATGAAAATACAATAGATGAATTACCAAAATGATAATTTTGGAAATAATTATTGAGATTTTATGGATAACAAGGGGGAAAATAAATTAATTTTAATCTTTGAAAATTATGAAAAAATAATAAAACACTTGGACATACTTATATATGCATATATATGATGTTTTGAAAGTATTTTGCATATTGAAAATATATAGGGAAAAATTGGGTGTCAACAGCTGCCCCTCTTTACCCGGGAAGGATGAAAGAGTTGTTGGGTAAAGATATGATGGTCAATTTTGACAGAGCGAAACGATTTTGGAAGATTCAGGCCGCACCCCGGTTTTTGAGCTGCCTACATATCCCTGGTTTTACAGGAATCAGGCCATATGTAGTTCAGGATCCGTCGGCGGAGTATGCCAACGGGTACTTTCCAAGGACGGACGCGATATTTCGGGCTGGGTGAGTGAACGGTTTACGGGAATGGTTAGGTTTGATGTGGCTGCGGGCACTGGAGCATAAACGCTCCTGCCGGGACGGCTATTGCATACCGGTTTACCTGCAAATAAAAATACAAGCATATATTGTACCATGAATGTTTTCTTCGGACGGTTAGGATGACGTCCTTAGACCATGACGTCCTGGGCCATGAAGCGTATAATAAAGGATTCGCGGGCCATGAGATGATGTTCTCGGGCTATGAGGATGGTGCCTCCGAACCATGACGCCTTTGAATAATGATATGCAAAAGATTGAAAAGGGTCCTCAGGCCACGATATGGTGTTCTCGGGCTATGAAGATGGTGCCTCCGAACGATGACGCCTTTGGATAAGTTGGCGATATTTCAGCCCATGAAGGATGCGGTAGCATGTGGCGATCTTTCAGCCGTGCAATGTGGCGATCTTTCAGTCGTGCAATGGGGCGATCTTTCAGCCGTGCAATGTGGCGATCTTTCATCCGTGCAATATGGCGATCTTTCAGCCGTGCAATGTGGCGATCTTTCAGCCGTGCAATATGGATAAAGACAGCGTTTAGTCTCGGAAGGCAAAATAGTAGCTTTATGCAATGCAAATGCAATTGGAGGTAGAGCTTAACCTCGGAAGGCAGAATTGTAGCCTTATGCAATGCAAATGCAGATAGAGGTAGAGCTTAACCTCGGAAGGCAGAATGGTAGCCTTATGCAAGTTGGAAGGCAGAATGGTAGCCTTATGCAAGTTGGAAGGCAGAATGGTAGCCTTATGCAATGCAAAAGATAGATAGAGGTAAAGCTTAACCTCGGAAGGCAGAATAGTAGCCTTATGCAATGCAGATGCAGATAGAGGTAGAGCTTAACCTCGGAAGGCAGAATGGTAGCCTTATGCAAGTTGGAAGGCAGAATGGTAGCCTTATGCAATGCAAAAGATAGATAGAGGTAGAGCTTAACCTCGGAAGGCAGAATAGTAGCCTTATGCAGATTGGAAGGCAGAACGGTAGCCTTGTGCAAGAAGTAAAATAGCAAATGACAGTAGAATTCCTTAGCTGATAGCAGATTGCGACGTGGTAATTACTGGGAGCATTGTGACATACGGAACATTACGAGTGCATGCTGATAGCAGATGTTGGTAAGTGCAATGATTCGGAGAATCGCATTCTTGAACAATATTTGTTCTATGGGCGTACAGTATGTTCAATGATTTCGTAATCCTAGTGCCTGCATCCAAAGAAAAATCATGAGTTTTGTAAAGGGGACGGTTAGTTCGTATCCCCGCTGGCTTTGCTTGACTCGTACGGATTAGATTTGGTGATACCATTATCATTGGGGTAGCGTTTCTAAACGAAGCAGTTTCAATAGTAGACATGCACGATTTTGTAAAAGTAGGACATAAGTGTATAACTAAAATAGTTTTTTAGATGAACCGACGCCTGTGACATGATTCGAGACATTGCAATCTCTCTCACTACGGAATTTTGAGGGTCCTCCTCAAAATTCTGCCCCAGTTTGATGGGTTGATGCTTCTGACTGTTGCTCGTCGACGATCGGCTGAAATTACTTCGGAATTTTGAGGGTCCTCAAAATTCTGCCCCAGTTTCCAATTTCGGGGGAAATGAAAATTTTATTAAATTGTGACCGAACCCATAGGGCTGCCTACGTATCCCTTCTTAAACGGGAATCAGGTCAGGCGTAGTTCAAATTACATCATATACGGAAATCATAAAGATTACACATAGTAACGCTTGACTGCATCTGAATTAATCGGCTTTGGTCAGACTTCTCCATCCATTTCTGCAAGTATGAGGGCTCCTCTTGTCAAAACTCGGTGAACCATGTATGGGCCTTGCCAGTTGGGAGAGAACTTCCCTTTGGCTTCATCCTGATGTGGAAAAAATTTCTTTAACACCAGCTGCCCCGGTATGAACTGTCTCGGCTTGACTCTCTTGTTGAAGGCTCTAGACATTCTATTCTGATAGAGTTGACCATGGAAAACTGCGTTCATTCTCTTTCCGTCTATAAGGGCTAGTTGCTCATAACGACTCTTCACCCACTCTGCATCGTCGAGCTCAGCTTCCTGTATGATACTTAGGGAAGGAATTTCTACTTCGGCGAGAATGACGGCCTCTGTACCATAAAACAGCATATAGGGGGTTGCCCCGGTTGATGTGCGGACCGTGGTGCGATACCCCAATAGAGCAAATGATCATTTTCGTCAATATCTTCTTGGAAGTGGTAGGCTCGATTGGTCCAATAACGTCCATTCCCCAGGCGACGAATGGCCATGGTGAGCTTGTTGTGTGGAGCTCACTCGGAGGCACTTTTATCATGTCTGCATGTGTCTGACAGCGATGGCATTTTCGGACATACTGGATGTAGTCTGTTTCCATAGTCATCCAAAAGTAACCAGCCCGGAGTATCTTCTTTGCTAAGACAAAACCGTTCATATGCGGACCACAGGTCCCAGCGTGAATTTCTTCTAGTAGCTTGGATGCTTCTTTTGTGTCAACACATCTTAATAGTCCCAAATCAGGAGTCCTCCTATACAGGATTCCTCCACTGTGAAAGAAGTTGCTGGACAATCTCCGAAGTGTCTGATTGGCAAGCTCCGGGTACTCCCCTTTCGCCAAATATTCCTTGATATCATGAAACCAAGGCTTTCCGTTTGCTTCCTCTTCAACATGGGCACAATAAGCTGGCTGATTATGAATTTTCACCGAAATGGGATCAATGAAATTCTTGTCAGGATGCTGTATTATGGATGATAGGGTAGCCAGTGCATCGGCGAACTCATTCTGGATTCTGGGAACATGCCGAAATTCCGTCTTCGTGAATCTCTTTCTCAATTCCTGTACATGATGCAGATACGGGAGTATCTTGGAGTTCTTGGTTGTCCATTCTTCTCGTACCTGATGTATAAGTAAGTCTAAATCTCCGATGACCAGCAGCTCTTGCACGTTCATGTCAATGGCCATCTTGAGCCCTAAGATGCAGGCTTCATATTCGGCCATATTGTTGGTGCAGGGAAACCTGAGTTTGGCAGACACTGGATAATGCTGACCAGTTTCTGATACCAAGACCGCTCCTATGCCAACTCCTTTGAAGTTCGCTGCTCCATCAAAAAACATTCTCCAACCGTCATACGATTCTGCAATGTCTTCTCCTATGAATGATACCTCTTCATCAGGAAAATATGTTTTCAAGGGTTCATATTCACCATCCACGCGGTTTTCGGCAAGGTGGTCTACCAGTGCCTGTCCTTTGACCGCCTTCTGAGTTACGTAAACAATGTCGAACTCACTCAACAGGATTTGCCACTTAGCTAGCTTGCCCGTGGGCATGGGCTTCTGAAAGATGTATTTCAAGGGATCCATTCTCGATATGAGATATGTAGTATAGGCACAGAAGAAATGCCTCGGCTTTTGAGCTACCCAAGTCAAAGCGCAACAGGTGCGTTCCAATAGAGAATACCGTACCTCATACGGGGTGAAGTTCTTACTGAGATAATAAATGGCTTGTTCCTTCCTCCCCGTTTCATCATGTTTCCCCAGAACACAGCCGAAAGCTCCATCTAACACTGCAAGGTAGAGTAATAGGGGTCTACCTGGCTCGGGAGGGACTAAGACTGGTGGTGTTGACCTACTCCTTGATTTTGCCGAAGGCCATCTGGCAGTCATCAGTCCATTTGGTAGCGGCGTCCTTCTTTAACATTCTAAAGATTGGCTCACAGATAACGGTAGAGTTGCTATAACTCGACTGATGTAGTTAAGCCTTCCCAGGAAACTCATCACATCTTTCTTGTTCTTTAGCGGTGGTAATTCTTGAATTGCTTTGACCTTCGATGGATCCAGTTCTATTCCTCGGCGGCTCACAATGAACCCAAGCAACTTCCCAACGGGAACCCCAAATGCACACTTTGCGGGGTTTAGTTTCAGATTGTACCTCCGTAGTCTGTTGAAAAACTTCCTCAGATCTTCTATGTGGTCAGTGGCCTTCTTGGATTTGATGATAACATCATCCACATATACCTCTATCTCCTTGTGTATCATATCATGGAAAATGGTTATCATGGCCCTCATGTAGGTGGCCCTTGCATTCTTCAGGCCGAATGGCATCATCTTGTAACAATACATTCCCCATGGCGTGATGAAAGCCGTTTTCTCAGCATCTTCTTCATCCATCCAGAACTGATGATAACCAGCGAAACAATCTACAAATGATTGCAACTCATGCTTGCTGCAATTGTCAATCAGGATGTGTATATTCGGCAAAGGGAAGTCGTCTTTTGGACTGGCACGATTGAGATCCCGGTAGTCGACACAGACTCTGACCTTCCCGTCCTTCTTAGGTACTGGAACGATGTTGGCTAACCATGTCGGGTATTCCACTACCCTGAGAACCTTAGCTTTGACTTGCTTAGTGATTTCTTCCTTGATTTCCAAACTTATATCAGGCTTGAACTTTCTGAGCTTTTGCTTTACCGGCGGATATGTCGGATAGGTTGGCAGTTTATGGGCCACAATAGACGTACTCAGAGCAGTCATGTCATCATACGACCAGGCGAATATGTCCTCATATTCCTTTAGGAATTCTGTGTACTCCTTCTTTCCTGACGACGATAAGTGAACGCTGATTCGTGTTTCCTTGACGTTTTCTGCATCTCCCAAGTTAATAATCTCTGTCTCGTCCAGGTTGGACTTAGGTCTGTTCTCAAAGTTCTCAACTTCTTTGACAATCTCCTCTGGTATATCATCTTCCTCTGAATCAATGTCCGTTTGTTGCGTTGTCTCATTGCATGTCACAGTCATTGGTTCATCAAGATAAGTAATAGTAATGTTGTATAGGTAAAGTAAGGAGGAAAACAATAGAAATAAATATTAATTCGTTTGGAAAAATCAAACATGCTTTGATAAATTGAATAATTGTTTTGAACATTGAAGATCTTATTGCGGAAATTGAAAAATGCGAAAAGAAAATCATTCAGTAAATAAAACAGTGAATAACGCTTATTTTAGCCTTGCTACCCGGCTCGTCGGGCTCTGGTGGTCCTGATGGTCCAATTGTTGAGGTATGCTCCTCTGCTCACAGCTTGTATGGAAGGGCCTTCCTCCCCCTCCTCCTTGAGAATAACACAACAATCCATATTATTGTCCTCTTCCATCTTGCCTTTGTTCTTGCCTTTAATGGGATTAAGAGGAGGAGTGGGTGGAGGGCCCCCTGGATCTTGTGAAATAAGATGATGATGCCAGAGTACATGAACTAACCTTTGGGGAGGGGAATAATAAAAACGGAAACAAAAACAAAAGGTAATCAAGTTAGTGAGGATCATAAAAAGTGTTGCAATATTTAAACATGTAGTGCAGGAATATAAAGCGTGTCCTAATTTGGGAACCTCGTTGTGCCCGAGGTGGGCCTAGCGACAAGTTGATTTGGAGAACTTAGAATGCTAAATGCCTCATTTCATTGATAAAGATAAGACGAATCCCAAATTGATATTAAATAAACAGGAAATAAAAGCTACTAATGGTCACTGGCCTTGTTACATTTTAAAGCGGAAAAAGATAAACTCCTATCTACTTGGTCTCAGGAGGACCTTCCCCAGATTCGGCATCCTTGGCTCCGTCAAACAGCTTCCCCAACTCGCGAAGTCCTAGCAACAGGTATGCTCTGGCTAGATGTCCCAAAAGCGGAACACGGCCCTTTCACAATCCCAAAACAATGTGGCAGCTTCTATGATCATGTTATTAGGTTGGATCTCCAGGAGGGGAGGTAGATTTCCCAAATATTTTCTGACAAGATTTTGATCACTAGAGTGTAAATCTTTCCACCAGCTTAGCAACCTTGGGTGGATGTTGGACCATGCCGAATCTGGGGACTTCGTGCCTCATATTTCTGCAAGGCAAATAAGGTTAGACCCTAACCCCCACCAGACTCGACTATTTAACATCAACAATTAGCATGAAGCATCTAGTTCTCCAAACAAATGCACAGATTGTGACACGTCCGTTTTGGGTTTAGGGAAACCCAGTGGACTTTAGACAAGGCTATCTTAAAGGATCATTATGTGGACAACATAATTGATCCGGCTAGGTTTGACCATGATGCATGCACAATTTGAACAGAGTGAGGTTTTTATGGGGTTTTAGACTGGTACCCTTGAGCGGACAACTCAAGGGGGAAGACTCAGAACTGTTGACTGCACCGCTGATCGACTAGTTTTACCACAAATATGCCTTTCCGAATTTAGGGGGTAATGATATAGGAAGAGCGCAACCATTCATTATAAGCGTTGCTATTGTATTTGTTTTGGCACGAGTGGAGTATGATGTTGAGCATGTTTATGCAATAATTAAAAGCATGTTGGCATGTATTTGCACATTAAGAAAGCAATAAATACAACAGTTTCATAATTTAAAGCAATAAAGGAAAGAAACAAAGGAAGATATGTCAGTTTAGCTTCTAAAGAAGAAATTAAATGCTTAAAGGAATTAAACAGATAATTGCACATAGAGAGAGGTACAAATTCAAAAGAATAATCTGAAATGGTAAAAGCCTAAAAATCCCCAGCAGAGTCGCCATGCTATCGCGCCCCCTTTTTCCTCTGCGAAAATCGAGTTTGCGACATTCGGTTGGGACAACTCTTTCCTTTCGGGGAAGGGGTTTTGCAAATTTGAAGAGTCGCCACCTAACGATTTTAAGGTGCGTTAGGGCACCTATAGGGTTCAACTACAACTACATTTTTTGATAACCAGAGATAGGGTAAGGGCTTGAAATTATTCCAAGGGGAAGGTATTAGGCACCCCTCAGGATCCACTAGTGTGGTTCCCGGCCAGATAATTCTTTGTGAATTTGTGCAATTAACAAGTAAACAAACAAGGCTCAAATAAGAGGAGATTTTAAATACACAAATGTTAGTAAGTGATAAGATAAAACAAAGTTTTGAAAGAGTTATAACTAAACATGCTAACGAATATAAAAGGGGGTCCTAGGTTTATTTGTAATATGGATCACATCAATGCAATACCCGGTAATCACTCCTCAAAAGAGGGGCTACACGTGGTATTAGCGCACCGGTCATCATATCCATATCCACCCTTCCTACCCCGTTAAGGTATTAAAGCGTGGATTGGTCTCGGCCTCTATTGCATGCTATTGCCCGTCCCATTCCTATCAGTCCCGGAGGAATTTAGGACTACTATTCCTATAAGCGGGAGGATTTTAGGCTGACTCTTGGGTTTTAAAGGTAAAAATACTAAGGCGACATTCAAAACACATAGGACTGCATATTAGGGGAAACATGTAAACAACTAAAGGCTCATATATACCTCCTCAAGTAAAGCAAATAAATAGCATGACTTAAAACACATTTAGGGCCAGAATTCAAAGTACTAAGACATGGGAATTTCAGTTGTTGAAGCAAACCCATTTATTAGATAACTCAAATAAGAAGTCTGAATCACGCCTGCCTGCTGGTTATAGTAGTTGCTAATTAAACAATGGCGGATTTAATATTATCGTTATTACCTAAGGCTTGCCTAAGTATGTATCAATGATACCCTATAAGCATGATATCTATTACTGATTTGAAAATGGCAAAGCAGTGATAGTTTTAAACGAGTAATTTGGATCCAATAGGCATGCTTTCCAAACCGCATTAATGAAAGGAGTAAGTTGTTTAAACTAATTCAACACAGCACGAGTCAAACTAATTTTTAACTAAACTGGTTTCAGATCCTATAGGCATGGTATCTAATTGAGTAGGCAGGATTTATTTGATCATAGCGAAATTCCTATAGGCATGATTTCTATAAAAAAACTGATTTTAATCCTGTAGACATGACATCTAGTTTAGAAACTGATTTTAACTTTGTGGGCATGATGTCTGATTATAGCCATTAGACCCCATAGGCATGATTTTTAAGTGTGGAAGTAAACGTGCAGAACTTTATTAATCAGATCCCATAGGCATGATTTCTAAGTGTGGAAGTAAACATGCAGAACTTTATTAATCAGATCCTATAGGCAGGATATCTAAGTGTGGAAGTAAACATGCAGAACTTTACTAATCAAATCCTATAGGCAGGATATCTAAGTGTGGAAGTAAACATGCAGAACTTTACTAATCAGATCCTATAGGCAGGATATCTACCCTTAAAACATGCACAATTACCCCTTCCCTTTTCACTAACCAACCCCAATATTTGTTACAACTTATTACAGACCAAAATACTGAATTACATTAGAAAAGTGTAAAATAAGAAGTTACAACCATAGGAAGCCTGATTCTGACTTCCTCTCTGAGTTATGGAACAAACCACCTCAAATGCCACTTGTTTCAAAGCCTTTCTCAGACCTGGGTGTGTCAAAGTTCCCTAAGGGTCTCAAGGGACCCCGGGCAGTGCTTACACCTAGGTTTGCATAACCAGATAGAGATGAGTGCAGTATGGAAGGCCCAGACCTTATGTGTCCAAGTTCAGAGGGAGCTCAAGGGTCCCAAGGCAAGGCTCACACAAGAGGGGCAAAATATAGATTCTAGGAATATAGTAAAAGTGCAGAACATAGAGATTTATTTAAAAAACATGACTGGAAAATAGTAAGTGATAAGGGTGATTTGAAAACAGTAGTGGTAAAACTTAAACTACACAGAATCAGTAGTTACACAAAGGGGTCAGGGGTTTTGGGAATATATTGCATGAAACATATGACCCTAAGAGGGGTCAGGTTTGCACATGCACAACAATAGATGATGCTGGCATGCCCACAAACCAGCCAGAGAACACAAACACAAAGAGGGGATGTGGGGTTTGGGATTCATACACATAGGAGAGCATTGATCTAAAAAGGGAAGGGGACATATTTCAACATGCTAGTAATGTAACTCGCTTGCAGGAGCATAAGTAGAAGTGGACAAACATGAGAGAAATTGGAACAATTACAGAAACATGTTGTTGTTGATGCTTGAAAATTAACTAGGACATACCAGTAAAGAAGCAAATTGCAGTAAGGAAAAGTAAGCAAGATTCCACAGTCTAGCTTTGGCTTTCAGCCGGCTAGACAAAGCAGTAGCACAAGTAGTAACAGAGAAAAGAGAGAGTTTTGAGTGAAGTGTGTGTTCTGAACTTGGATTCCTCTGTTAAAGAAAAGAAGGGGGGGGGGAGGGTATCTATAGTTTTGAAAACAGGTGGTAAGTAAGGTAATAAGTAAAGTCTTAACACAAACATGGAAACAATCACAAGATAGAATCAATTAACACAAGTGATTCCCTTTAATTAAGGAATCACTGTTTAACTGCAGCTAAAAGGTCTAATTAAGGAAAGAAAATCAGTTTGAGGACAGATTGATTATTGCCATATAAAGGACAGTAAAAGCATGAGGTAAACCATCGAGTCTAAGTACAAAATAGGCTTATTCTTGGAAAATATTCAGTAAGGTAGAATATCACAGCAAAGGAAAAGAATCAACAAATTTAAACAAGCGAGTGAAATTAGGGTTCATAAAAGAAAAGCTTTGTAATCAGTGACAGGATCAGTCAAGGAAGAAACATGATTCTGCACTTCAGTATATAAATAGAGTGAATAGAAGCATCAGACATGCGAGGCCAAACACAATGGCAAAAGAGGTAATCACAAACATGCTGTAGTGGCAGAAATACGCTAGGATCAGTAGTAAAGCAACATTCGAGACACAATAATCAAGTAGGTCAAGTCACATAGAATCAACAGTGAAGAAAAATATAGTATTAAGTAAAAAAAAAATCGGAAACATGTAAAGATCTCACAGTAGCAGGTGAGGAAACCTTTTAAGAAGTTAGGGTTTCAACAAAAGTCGAGTTAAAAAGATAGTAAAAACTCAAAAATCAATGAGTCAAACAAGGGAAATGGGGTCAGAAACAAAGAACAAGTACATATTTAAACAAACAATTTCTGAACTAGGATAAAACTAAAAAGAACTGGGTTTTAAAAACATGTTGAAATAGATAGAATAACAACATGAGCAAATAGCAAAATCATTAAACCACATTAAGATCAGAGAAGAAAACTTAAAGGAAAAACCCTAATCGTTGGAAAAACGAAGAGTCGTTTTTGAAAGAAAATTTGAAGAACCTTCGAGAAAACACTTAAAGGTTCAAAGTAAGCACAGATCTAAGGTAGATTAAAAGAAATCGAATGTTCTCAGAGATTAGGGTTTCAGAAGACCCAAAAGAAACGAGAAAGTTCTCGACAATATAACTAGAAAAGGTCAAGGACCTGCCTTGAAAGGCCATGGATGGCCGGAGAAAGGTCGTGGATGCCGGAGAAAGGCCATGAACAACAGTCGAGCAAGGAATGGACCAGACTCCTTCAAGGTCTGGTCATGAAACTATAGAACCAAACACCCAGGAGCCATGGAAGGCTGGTATAGATCTCAAATAACCCCGGAAGGCCATGGATTTGGTAGGTATTAGGGTGGATTAGGGTGGCGGCGGCTAGGGTTTAAGTGGTGTTGCAGAGAGAGTCTGAGAGGAAGGGGATTCTAAGGCGGCGGATTGTATCAATTGGTAGGGTTTTGGGGTCGTTTGGGATTATTTAAGGTAAGGGGCGATGGTGGCCGTTGATCTGAATGATCAACGGCCTAGATTAAAAGGGTAGGTGGGTCGGTTTATGAGAATTGGTTCGGGCCTGGTCCGGTGGGTTTAATTGGGTTGGGGATTGGGGTCTAATTTGGGGTTACAATTAGGCTAAATTTGGAATGCAATTGGGCTAGATTTTAAATAGCCATTTTTCCCTATTTAATTTATAAAAAATAGTAGATGGTTTCTGAAAATAAATTTAAAAGGCCAAAATGATTTATAACACATAAATATCAATTTAAAAATACAAGACTCGATTTTATGAATATAAAATACAATTAGACCTTAAAATGGCTAATATTGTAATTATATGCAATTAGCTTTTAAAAATTACTAAATAGAATTGTAAAAATATGTAAAAATTACCTTAGACATATTTTGGCAAAATATGAAAATACAATAGATGAATTACCAAAATGATAATTTTAGAAATAATTATTGAGATTTTATGGATAACAAGGGGGAAAATAAATCAATTCAAATCTTTAAGAATTATGAAAAAATAATAAAATACTTGGACATACTTATATATGCATATATATGCTGTTTTGAAAGTATTTTGCATATTGAAAATGTATAGGGAAAATTTGGGTGTCAACAGGGCGTTGATCTTGAAGGTAACGTACGCAGGGAAGTTCGGTCAGGTGGTCGAGGTACGCTGGGTGGAGAAGACGGTGGAGTTAGCCTCCAATTGATATTTCAAATGCTACAGGCCCAGCAAGCCGCTATAGCGCAACTACAGAATCAGCATCGAGCACCAAGTGGGATCAAACCAGATCCTGAATCGGAAACTGTTCGTCGGGCCGAGCCTATACCGGAAAGGCCGAACACCAATGATTCGGGGGCTGACCCCGCTATTATGAAGATGCTCGAAGAACTCACAAAACGGATCGAATCGAAGGAGAAGAAGATTGAGGATAATGACAAAAGGGGAGAAGCGTACAACTCCCGAGTTGATCAAATTTCGGGGGCACCACTGATATTGGAAGGACTAGATTCTAAAAAGTTCGTGAAAAGACCTTTTCCCCTAGTGCGGCTCCGAAGCCGATAGCCAAGAAGTTCCGTATGCCCGAGATTCCCAAGTATAACGGGACGACTGATCCGATGAACACGTCACCTCTTATACGTGCGCCATCAAAGGAAATGACTTGGAAGATGACGAAACTGAATCTGTACTGCTGAAGAAGTTCGGGGAGACTCTATCGAAGGGTGCCTTAACATGGTATCATAACTTACCCCCTAATTCTATTGATTCTTTTGCTATGATTGCATATTCTTTTGTAAAGGCACACGCCGGAGCCACTAAAATCGCAACGAGGAAGTCGGACCTTTTCGAGGTAAGGCAGAAAAATAACGAGACGCTCAGGGAATTCGTATCTCGGTTCCAAGCGGAGAGAATGGATTTGCCTCCGGTCACCGATGACTAGGGTGTTCAAGCTTTCACTCACGGTCTCAATACTCGGAGTTCCATAGCTTCACAGTAGTTGACGCAAAGTTTAATCGAGTACCCGGCTGTCACTTGGGCCGATGTACATAATCGACATCAGTCGAAGATCAGGGTCGAGGATGATCAACTGGAGACTCTTTCGGGGTCTGTTTATCCTAGAAAGCCTATGGATGGGATCAAAAGGGACATCGATCGAGAGCCAAGGTCGAGTAGAGATTGATAACAACCGTACAACGGAGACCGTAGAGGCAGCGGGTCTGGGCGAAGCTTCGCACGAAATGAGAGGAGAAATGATCTAGGTCAAAATTCACAGGGACTATCTATAAATCCTAAGGGCTAACTTCACTTCGAGTTCGAGCAAGTCCTCACTCGATCATAAAAGCCCAAGGGCTATCTTAACCCGAGTTCGAGCAAACTCTCACTCAGGGACTGTCTATAAAGCCTAAGGGGTAACTTCACTTAGAGTTCGAGCAAGTCATCACTTGATCATGAAAGCCCAAGGGCTATCTTAACCCGAGTTCGAGTAAACTCTCACTCAGAGACTATCTATAAAGCCTAAGGGCTAACTTTACTTCGAGTTCGAGCAAATCCTCACTCGACTATAAAGCCTAAGGGCTAACTTCACTTCAAGTTCGAGCAAGTCCTCACTCGATCATAAAATCCCAAGGGATATCTTAACCCGAGTTCAAAAAACTCTCACTCAGGGACTATCTATAAAGCCTAAGGGATAACTTCACTTCGAGTTCGAACAAGTCCTCACTCGATCATGAAAGCCCAAGGGCTATCTTATCCCGAGTTCGAGCAAACTCCCACTCACAGACTATTTATAAAGCCTAAGGGCTAACTTTACTTCGAGTTCGAGAAAATCCTCACTCGACTATAAAGCCTAAGGGCTAACTTTACTTCAAGTTCGAGCAAATCCTCACTTGACTGTTAAGCCTAAGAGCTACTCAAACCCTGGTTCAAATGGTCATTCGGGGTCCATCGATCTCGGTCGAAAGAACAAAGCTCCGAGCATAGATTTCTTCAAAGGTCTCCCTCTATGACCGATACTTGGTGCGCTCCTTAGCTCGAACCTGAGCGATTTTCTTTTGCGGAATAGTTTAGATGTTTCAGCCATTTTGTTTTCGCAAGCAAGGAAGAATAGAGATTGGAATATTTGATATTTCGGGAAGAACAAGCAAAGAAATTCAAAGACTCAATTCGTTTCTTGTCATTACACTCCAAAAAACGAGGGGACTATATACGGTATGGCTGATCGAAATCGGGGTGGTAGGTCAAGGCTCGGCCTCGGTTATATCGGACCATAGTACATATATGGATTGGTTAGCTCGTGGATCGATGACATATCAAGATCGAGACAGAAACAGGAAAGGGATCGAACGAGATCGAAGGAAGCCTCCCGGGTCGAATAACAGAAAGCTGAGATATCCGTGATCGGACAAGGATCGTGGCGGAAATCACGGCACGTATCAAGTCTGGACCGGTTATTTAACCCATCACGGGATTTACTTGCGTAATTAAAATTATACCCAAAATAGGATTCCTCTACTATATAAAGAGGATTCTAATCATTTATAAGGCACATTGTTTTCACGTATCAAGGCAATATAACACTTTCTCTTTAGCTCATATTTTTGTTCATCAGCTTGTTATATTTCTTTCTTCTGCTCATCAATTTATTGCTCTTTAGCTGTTCTTACTTCACTACTCTCGAGGGCTCATCAGCTCGAGGGCTTTGCCCAAGCATTAGTTTGTTTTACATTCTTGTCTATTTCCATCATTTATCTCTAAATTAATCAACTGATATTAAGTGAAATCACGCATCCTTAAAACCACATTACAAGTTTAATTGTTACTCGATTTTTAGGGTAAACAGAAATACTTATACATTTAGCACAATCACAATTCACAACTGGTTATTAGTTCCCTACTTTAAGGACGTGGCAGATCAAATGAGATAATTAATAGAAGAAAAAAATTTAGAGATGATATCTGTCTAAATTTTATTATGATCTAAGATTGTACCTCATTTCTTACACGGAAAATAGTCTTGAATTTTTTGCTTTCTTTCCCTATTGAATGATCGTGATGTTGAAGAGTAGAATTGATCAGTTCTTGGCCTTTATATTTATTATTTATGATGATCTGATTAATTGCAAATAAAAGTGGCGATGAAAAGGCAAAAAGTATTATTATTATTATTTGTCCAAATTTATGTTTGTTGACGACATGAGCATTTTCTTGGACAGCTAAGGTCCATGAAATTTGCAGAATTAGTTCGCATGAATTGATTAAAAATAATTAGGATTTGCTTTGAAATTGTGGTGCCCAATAAATCTCCCTCGGAAAGAAAAACGATGAGAAAATTGAAATGTCCTAAAGTCGAAACATTGATATCATGACTTCTATTGAAACTTTTAGGTAAAGTATCACTTACTAATTTCCAAAAGTTTTAATGGGACTTGTAAGTCTGCACTAGAAAAATTAGGGCTTAATGTCATTTTCATAAATTTTTGTTGTACATATATTGATCGAAGAGCCATTGAACTATTTAGTAGTATCACACAAACATAGGTAAAGTTTAAAATCAATCATTTTTCGGACTTATAATTTAAAATGGTCATATTTATATTCAACGGTCATTGAAAAATAGCTAAATTTTGGAATCCATGATAGTATTACGGAATTTGAACTTAAAACGTTGAAACTCTATGAGATTGTTCTGGACGAGAGATTGTTCTGGGCGAAATCCAAGATATTGTATGGAGTTTCACTTTTTAAAATTTGAAATTCATATTTATCACAGATTTTAAAATCAAGGTAATATTCTGAATTTTTCACTTATTGAAGTTCAAAATTCATAATACTGTGATGATATTTCTGCATTAAAATTGGTTACTTTTCAACAGATTTCCAAGCAATGGTTATTATTTTTCAATAATTGATCTAAGAAGTGGCTAGCCCGTAGGGATGTCAATGGTTCGGTTCGACCGGTTATTTTATAAAATTTGCACCGTACCAATTTTTCGGTTATTCTATTATGCATAACCAAAATTAGACTTTTCGAAACCGTCCCAATCATGTCGGTTTTACTTCGCTATCGGTACGGTTCGGTTAATTTTCGGTATTTTTTTTAATGTCATGTAAAATTCACCGGTAAAAGTAGAATGCAATAACATGCGTTCTTTTATAGGACTTAGCAAAACTCTCTAGACGTTTTTACTGGTTAAAAGGTGATGAATTAAAAAACATGAAAGATGACTAAAGTATAAATACATCAACTATTCGACAACAACGTAAAAGAAATCAAGTAAAAACAAAGAAAATATAAATCACACGAGTGAAAAGATATTAATCAAGCTGAGACTCAAGAATAAAGTCTATATTAAATATTCAAAAAGATAAATCTAAATTATATGAAAGGAAACATATTCAATACATTATAGTTTGCTGCTCATAATTGCTGGAATACTTTGTGTCTTCTTAATAAAGATACTTGAAATAACTTAGTTTAAGTATAAGTAGGATAATAAGTTTTAGGAATTAGTATTTTGAGTTTAATTACTTGTTGGCTTGTAACAGTTTTCATAATTCCAAGGCCCAATAAAAAATTTAATAATTTATTAGTTTTAAGCTTACTATATAAATATATTTTTCACATGTAAAATTTATTCGGTACGGTTCAGTATTTTTTTCGGTTTATTTTTATAAAATAAAAAACCTACCCTAATTATCGGTACGGTTATAGATTTATATAAAAATCTACGGTTTCTTTAAAAGAAACCTAAGAATCGGTTCGGTGCGGTACGGTTCGGTCGGTTTAGTCGGTTTTCAAATATCCATTGACACCCCTACTAGCCCGTATAAGAAGGGGATGTTCCGCCTATTGCACTTCATGGCCGTTAAAAAAGGGGATTTTGGGTAAAAATAGCATGGGCTAATCAGTTTTCGGGCCGGCCATTCAAATATAGCCAGCGTTTGTAAAGTTATTGAAAAATAGCCACTATTTTGCTGCAACAGTGACCGGTCCAGCATAATATACTGGAGATCGATGCGCCAGTGTATGAACTTCCAGCATATTATGCTGGAACTCCAACACGCGGAAAGTACCAGCATAATATACTGGAGATTGGAGCACCTGTGTATGAACTTCTAGCATATTATGCTGGACCAGTATATTATACTGGAACTCCAGCATAATAGTATACTTATGTTGGAGTTCCAGTATACTTATGTTGTAACTCCAGTATATTATGCTGGAGTATTTTTAGGATTTTAAACAATATTTCCATTCAGATTAATCTTTACATGAAAAGTGGCTAAATTTTGATTACTTTTGAAATTGTGGCTATTTTTGAATGACCACTGTAAATCTGGCTATTTTTCAATTTCTCCCGGGTTTTAGCACGGTATGACAACGTACCCACATAATTAGCAGAAAATAGCCCTAGTTATAAATAATAGCATCAAATGATCAATAAATGTATATCACAACAATAATGTGTATATCACAACTTTTCTTCTTCCTTGTGTATATCAACAAGTATATTGAATTTTTATTGTCTTTCTTTGTATATCTTAAATATGAAATCATATATATAGTTATTTAACATTTATTGTTGCCTTTTTATTGATGTATATCACAATAAAAATAATTATATTATTTGTATATCGCGATGTATAACGCATCGAATGTATATCAAAATGTATATACCAAAGTTATATCAAAAAATTATTCTTTCTTTGTATATCAAAATTTTATTTACTCCTATAATTATATTTATTATTATTATGATATTCTAAGACTTGCTCTAAACATGTTCTATCAAAAAGTTATTTTCTCTTCTTTGATCAATAAAAAAAATCTGAAGTAATTTTATTCAAAATTAATTTCACTCTCTTAAAATTAGTTAGGACGATTTGATTCCGATTTAACCTTTTATTACCTTATCCAATAATGTATATCACGATATACAACACTTATACACATGGGTATACATGATGATATACATAGATATACACCACCTCAAACACACATATTTTCTTTTTAACAATAAAAAAGTAGGGAAGAAGAAGAAGATTAGAGCCTTACAAACAGATACAAATCAAATCAAACAAAGAACAATCGCATGAAGACAAGAAGAAACCTAGATTAAAAAAAAATCTTTTTTACAAAATTGTCGCCATGGTGAGAAGACCTAAACTTCATAGAAAAATGTATTCAGCCATTACAACTTTCCAAAAGAAAAACTTTGCTAGATTGAAGAAGAAACTTTGCTAGATTGAAGAAGAACAAAAGAAAAGATTGAAGAAGAAAATTGGAGAAGAAATACGGGGTGAGGGAAGAAAAAAACGGGGAGAGAGAATAAATAAAGGAACTAGGGTTATTTAGGATTTGAATATATAATGCCAATTTTTAAGGTCTACCTTTGCCAAACCTAATATAAGGTTAAAATGTTATCAATTCTCTTTATGTGTTGTCATACCATGCCGTTTTCTCTTTAAAAAGCTCCTGTAAAAATTGCACGGAGCGCCCTATTTGGTCGCCCCCATTTAACCTATACCCATTTTTTTAAAAGTTTGAACGTGTACCCACTTTTTAAACAACTTCAGCCTCCTTTCTCCTCCTCCTCCTCCTTCTTCTTCTTCTTCTTCTTCTTCTTCTTCTTCTTCTGCTGCTGCTGCTATTGGTGCTGCTATGAAACTTAAGTTCATGAGATGATTGCCATAAGTATGTTTATCAGATTATTTAAAATTAAATTATAAATAATTACGTAAGTTAGTAGACAATAATTTGTGAATATTTTCATGTACGGGAAGTTTAAGGTCACACTTAGTGATTCTTTTCATGATAATTATATTTATTTCACGTTTTATTGTTTCCAAAAATTTGATGATTT